>NC_039255.1:11393775-11424589 GCF_003368295.1 Carassius auratus
TCAGGCAAAGCAGTTGTTGTTCTACCAAATTCTGATGGCCACTTTTGAATTCTGACGGCTAGCTGAAAGCTTTGGTGAATCTGTCCAGGGCTGGCCTACATTATCGAGTTGTCAGAGAATTGAGGAACTACCCAGCCATAAGAAGGCTTGTCTATATCACGCAAACCTGATGGGGAGGCAATGAGGAACATTAGAGGCCTGTGCTGTAGTTCAGACTATGATGAAGATCACTGCAGAAGCCTTCACACCAACTGTGATCGTCCCTGTGGACCTGTTTCCTCACACTCCTCACTGTGAACTAGTGCTTGTGTTTGAGCTATAGTGGCTGTTTTTAAGAGTTGTTTTTGGAATTCATTCACTTTTTATTTTTGCCATTAAATGTCAGTGGAAAATTGTCAATGCAGTTACTCTCTTAATATATTTATTATTGTAATCTAAATCTATCAAATATATTTTTGCTACTTTAATAAAAAAATCACCATAGCAGAATCTCAGTGATACTAAAATAACACAAGTAAAATGCCGTATTAGTTTTCTTCTAGCAAATCCCTTACATTGTCACTAGAGGGTGCTATTGCGTCATCCCTCCATTTTGTACAACGCTGCATAGATGTGGTGCACTGTTAGATAACCTATGTCACACTTTCATAACTAACTTGATCAGAGAATCCAGTGCTTTTATGTATACTTACAGGATTTGTTAAGTCTGATGGTAAGTATGATCAAGTTGTGAAAATAGGACGGATTCCTTAAGCTTTAACAGAAAGTTTACATTTAAAAATATCAATGCAACAGAATAAACATATCTTGATGAGCACAACTATCATTTTTCACCTTCATGTGCTATGCTCTTTCTGTTTAAGTATGGACATAGATCCACCACCATGTATTCAGTATCCTTCAGTATGACACAGTTATGTCTGGTCGAGAAAGGCTGATGATTTGGATGAAGCAAGCTTACTACAAATCACCTACTGAACAAGGCAAAAACTGTATAGTAAGTGCACAGATTGAGTGAACATTAAGTAAATGCTTTTTGACCAGAGTCAGTATACTGAGCCATTTTGTGTAATATGAAACAGTTACACAATACAATACCATTCAATTACTGTAATCTGCTCAGCAGTACATTTTGAAATTGGAGATGAGATCCGGCTATGGGAAATTATAGTAGCCCACAAGAACTTCCCTGTTTGATGAACTACAGACTTCTTGTCATTTTAGCACTCAAGGATCCTTATTTCCTCTTTGTAACATATGCAGCTCTTCAGAAAATAGCGTATGTTCACCAGTACGCCTACAGTATGCTGCTTGTTTAGACTAGTAACAAACAAAAAAACAACCAAACTGTTATTCTTTTAAATAGCCGCTGAAAGGTTTGCATTTTATTTACAGCATTGTGAGATACAGTAACCCCATTCACAGACAACAATTGACTTGAGATATATTTGTGATAGAAGTGCAAAGGCTTGCATTTTCTAATTAACACATGTATATTAAAAGAGACAAGCTTTGTACAGATGTGATGTGATCTGCATCACACACTGTGAGAGTAAACGGATGAAGTGTTGCCTGTTAAAGCCCAGCGTACATGGCGTCCACAACATAAGCATCAGATAACCAGGCAACCAATGAAACTGGTAGGGCTAGATGGCATCCTCTCAGCCTCGCCCAATTGCATCATTTGCAACGAAATCAGAGGCGGAGACACGCAAAAACTTGAAAAATTAAACCACTTGACTGGGGAACCTGCCTGCTAGCATCGAATCAAATTGCTATAATTCTTATAGTTGCATCGCAAACAAGGTAAGCAGATGCGCGATGCGGCTTTATTCCAGCGTGCCTTTGAGACAGATGTCACACCCATTTTGTGCAGAATTGAATGTATTCGTTGCATGAGGGCTTTGTCTTTTAGAATAATGCTAACTGGAGTGACAGGTGGCTTTTCTTTGTTGATGGTCGTGGAAATATAATCGACTCGTTTCTCTTGACAGGAGACAATAACGAGCATGAAAGAAATGGCCGAACGACGATAACAGAGGATGTTTATGACGATTCATACGAGGAGAAACCGGGCCCAAAACCCCCTGTCCAAATCGTTTGGAGAAACGTTATATTAATGTCCCTATTGCACCTAGGAGCTCTTTATGGTCTGACGATTCTTCCCATTTGTCTCTTCCTTAACGCTGATCTGGAGTGAGTATGTGACTGCTAATTCTGAACGGACTGACGTTTGTTTGAATCGCAAACCTTTTCATGTGTGTATTGCGTTTTTATTTTTATGGCGATTGTTTGTGTATATGAGACTGCATAATGTTGTAATGTCTGCAATTACGCGTTTTGATCTACTGTGGGTAGATATTTTAATCATATTAATTAAGACGGATGTAGACTTTGAATACATGTAAAGTTAATTTCACGTTTATGTTCACTGAATGTCTATTTTGTGCAGTCTTCGTGAAATACATTGGAAATCGATTAATTAGTGTGTATTTTATATATCAAAATATATCAAATTAAACAGGAACAGGAATCCTGCTGATTTGTATTAGGCTATATCAGTTCAGTTTTTTTCTACATCCATTGACCTGATTATGAATCAATCTATAAATCAGACATGGCATTAGCTGAAAATATTTTTTTTTTATCATGTACATTTTTAATCTCTTTTATACTGCCATGCAACGTTTGCTGTCAGAAGGTATGTGTGGTGTATGGTGGTTATGTATGTTTTTATGTAGTGTTCCTGTAGCTCAAGTGGTAGAGCATTGCGTGATCAAGCTTCCACAAAGTTGGGGGTTCAATTCCCAGGGAACACATGATAGGTCAAAATTGATAGCCTGAATGCAATGTAAAGCTTCTGCTAAATGCATGAATGTAATTTAATATAACCCCTATTGCTCATATATAATTGGTAAAACTCAGCAACACTCCACAGTTTCGCTTTCTTGTTTTGCAGGTATTTCCTCTCATAAGGGTGGAGGTGTTCTTCCCTTAAAGATTCAAAGTTGTGATTACTATTCTCAGATATTATCAATTACTCATGTCATATTTTTTTTTTGAAAAGCGAAAAATGTCAGGCCACTTTGTCTCAGCTAAATTTGTTATGTAGCTCAATGTTAAAAGTGTTTTGTAAGCATGCGTGTGTGCAAGTGTGACAGCGAGACAGTCCTGTGTATAATTTGAAATCCCACCAAAAGCTATAAATGTGCTCCTCTGTTGTGTACAGTTTTGGAGTCACATCGCCGCAAAATATTGTACCCTGGTGAACAAAGAACAATTGCTGTTGAAAAAGGCTCTCCATTGTAAATTGAGCCGGGTCATAACAGTGTGCCTTTATTCACAGTCTGTGGCCTAGTATCCCACATCCCTTGCAGCCTTGTCTGTCAACACACAGCGAGACATTTTGTCCTCTTATAGAGCGAACCAAGGGTGCACTTACCGCTACACACTATGCAAGCTGTGTGTAGTTCAGACTAATTTGTTTTTAAACATTCTGCTCTGTTTTCTCTCTTAATGTGACAGCGGGAGTGTGTTTCATGGTAAGCGCTCTAGGAATAACCGCCGGCGCCCATCGCCTTTGGAGCCACAGGTCCTACAAAGCCTCATTGCCATTACGAATCTTCCTAGCAACTGCAAACTCTATGGCTTTTCAGGTAAAAAATTTTTTTAAGTGGATGAATCAATCTTTCACATTTAATAATGCAGAAACATTATTGTAGCTCAGATGGAATAGTGGTTAAAGATTTGGGCTAATATGTAGTATGTGTATATGTATATAGTACACACACACACACACTATTCTGTACTGTACAAAATGAATATCATATTACAGTTTCATTATCACCTTTCACTCACTTGTACTCAATGTTGAGTATGGCAGGTATACTATGCAATGACAATAATAATTTATATATATCCATTTAGAATGATATCTATGAGTGGGCCAGAGACCACCGTGTCCATCACAAGTTTTCTGAGACTGATGCGGACCCGCACAATGCCCACAGAGGTTTCTTCTTCTCTCACATCGGCTGGCTGCTGGTCCGCAAACACCCAGAAGTTATTGAGAAAGGACGCAAACTGGAGCTGGCTGACCTAAAAGCAGATGGGGTCGTAATGTTTCAGAGGAGGTCAGTGGGAAATTGTGATATTTCATAATAAGTTTGATAAATCTTCTCACCTACACTACCATATAAATGTTTGGGGTATGTCAAATTTTATTTTTTAATTTAATATTTTTATTCAGCAAGGATGCATTAAATCGATCGAAAGTGACAGAAAAACATTCATATTGTTACAGAATATTCCAATGTTAAAATTAATTCTGTTATTTAGATAGAAAAAAGCAGTTTCAATATTGATAATAATAATAAATGTTTCTTGAGCACAAATTATTTCTTGAAGGATCATGTGACTCTGAAGACTGGAGTAATGGCTGCTGAAAGTTCAGTGTTAGTACCACAGGAATACATGACAATTAAAAAATATAGGGTGTATTAGTTAAAATATTCATTACACCTGTGATCCTGCAATTAGGAGCTGTCATCTGTACCAGGTCCCATATTTAGCACTAGTTAGTGTGGAATATTCAATATTCCTTCCCATCACTTTGAATGACATCCAACAAAAGTCCTGAGCTTCTTGATAAGAGTTTAAAGGGTTAGTTCACCCACAAATGAAAATTTGTCTGCGTTTTTTTTATTCACCCTTGAGGCATCCTAGGTGTATATGACTTTCATCTTTTAGATGAATCCATTTGGAGTTATATTAAAAATTGTCTGATCTTTCAAGCTCTATCATTGCAGTCAGTGGATGTTGCATTGCTTCAGTCCAAAAGAAGTTCAATAAATAGCACCCATTCATAAAAAAAGTGTCTCACGCGGCTCCAAGGAGTGAACAAATGCCTCCTGAAGCGAATTGTTGCATTTTTTGTAAGAAAAATATCCAAGGTTTCTGCATATTCAAAACGTAATAATCACTTGAATTTAGCTTGTGCTCACTGTTGTAAAACAAAGCAATTCCGGTGATTGATGTATGAGGTCAGCTGTGTGCATACGCCACTCATAAGTGATGCACGCAGAAACGCAGCGGAGAGATCAAAACAAAACAATGGTCATTAATTAGAAGTACAAGATGAGGATTTGTTAAGAAGAAAGTCAGGGGATTTCGATATAAGCCAAGAGGAGACTGGTTTTCCTTTTCTAAAGTAAGAAAACTTTGCTTCCTTTGATCCTGTTAACAAACATTGGTTTTGACAAGACTTATGTGCAATGCTGACATCATACATCACGCTCCCGGAACCTCTTCTGTGTACAATTGTTGGCGCAAGCTAGATTCAAGTGATTATTATGTTATGAATACGGATATTTCTCTATATTGATGCATTGATTCACTACAGAAGGCCTTTGTTTCACCCCTCGGGGGCTGTGTGAGACACTTTTTTAATGGATGGGCGATTTCATTTGGACTGAAACACTGCAACACCTGCTGACTGCAATGAGAGAGCTTGAAAGATGAAAGACAATTTTTAATATAACTCTGACTGGATTCATCTAAAAGATGGAAGTCATATACACCTAGGATGCCTCGAGGGTGAGTAAAACGCAGCCTATTTTTCATTTTTGGGTGAACTAACCCTCAAAGAACATTTCAAAGGATTGCTAGATAAGATAGTGGGAGAATAACTGGTTAGTCAGCATTTCAAACTGAATGTTGTGTTCCAGTTGAGGTTCAACAGCTGATGTTATTTCAGAAAATCTATGACGTACATAAGGAGAACATGTCACCATGTCATCATGTACAACAGTGATAAAATGACAATAGGATTTGTTTTTTTTTATCTGTCATTTCTCTGTCCTTAGGCATTACAAGTTATCTGTGGTGGTGATGTGCTTTCTCATCCCCACATTTGTACCTTGGTTCTTTTGGGAAGAGAGTCTTTTGACCAGTTACTTAGTCCCTTGTCTGATGAGATATACTGTGGTCCTTAATGCGACCTGGCTGGTCAACAGTGCAGCTCACATGTGGGGAATGAGGCCCTATGACCACAACATCAATCCCAGAGAGAACAAGTTTGTTGCCTTCAGTGCCATCGGTAAGAACAATGTATTTTTATTTATTTATTAGAATATATGTTAATTTATGTTTAAATCATCTAGTTTTTACATTTATTTATTAAATAATAAATAATATATATATATATATATATATATAAATACAGAAGCCGTTAAACTGCTCTATGTATTTTAAAATAAAATATATTAATTTGTAAAATAATATCAATATTATTAAAGCTGTAAAAACACATTTAGTCACACGAATAATGCAAGATATTGTACATGAATGCACAAGTAAACTAAACAGAGCAACACCATGTACATACAGTACCCTTCAAAAGTTTGAGGTTGGCAAGATTTTTTATTGTTTTTGAAAGTAGCCTTTTAAAGAGATGAAAATTAGCCCATGATTTACTCACCCTCAGTGTTAAAGCGGTGTTTAATGCTACATGCGCTTTTACAAGTTGTTTGAACTGAAATGTGTGTTTGCAGTGTGTGTACACAACCACGCATATAATGATAATAATCCACCCAATGTTTTTATTAGTCTAGTTAAAGCTGCGGTAGGGAACTTTTGACGCTCTAGCAGTTAATAAACAGAACTGTTTGCGTCTTGTGGAAGAACATTGTAGCCGGAGCTACTTCTCTCTATTTATGTCTATGAAGAATCACAAAGGTACTGGGTTACTCCGCCGCGGTACCCCCGAAGCAATCTAAAATAGTCCGAATATAAACACTTATTATAGATGCACCCTAGTGATTCAGGATAAGCTAAAAACACGGTTTGGAAAACGGATTCATGGTGTACTCGCTTATTATATACATTTTTCTACATTTTGAACACAAACAAAGTTACAGACCGCAGCTCTGATTGGTTGTGTCTTACCGGGAGCGATGGATTTCTGCAAATGGCAATAGGACCACTGGGAGGAGCCAGAGGAGCTTGATTTTTTTTCACAGATTATCTATCTCATATTCTACTGTCAGGACGTAATGACAGGTTTAACAAATATGTAAAAAATATATTTTACCTACTGCAGCTTTAAAAAAATTCGCCATTCTTAAATCAAAACAATCTCAGATGCCCCTCCCACAATCGTTTGATTGACAGTAGCGTTTCAGCACAGACTGGACTGGTGTCTTACCTTAGACCCACCCTGAGTGAGCTATTATCAGTCCGCCATTGTTTCACCACCGGAGCAGATGTAGACAAGAATGACTCTTAAGTGATTGAGTTTTTTTTTTATTGGATGTAATAATGAACACAGCAGTTGTCATTTACACCTGAAATCTGAGCTGCTGAAGATGCAGTGGATTACATTTGTTTTTGAAGGGAATGCAGCCTGATCTACCTAAATGTGTCTATATTCACGTGAATCATTGGTGATCCAACTTCACCAACAGAAGAAATTAATATAAGGTTTTTAAATCTTTGCAAATTGCCTTTTTTAATAATGTGCTAGTTTCAGATGAATGCAGCTAAAGTAAACAGTCCATTAGAAAGTGACTGGAAGAGAGGGGCGGGATCAGCAGAGCTCATTAACATTTAAAGGAAAATGCTACGAAACCGATTGCTCTGAAAAGAGAGGTTCTTTACAGGGGAAAAAAGTTGTAGTTTTACACTACCATTGAGAAATTTTAACCAAACTATGTTACAGACTTTTCATTAAGACCCTAAAGAATCTTATCAACTTGTGGAAAATGAACCCTTTAATAAAGACTTTCTGAAGCGAAATGCGTTAGTGTAAGAAAAATATAGATTTTTAAAAATAAATAATAATAAACTTCCAGTAGCTTAAAGGGGTCATATGACATGATTTAAAATTTTCCTTTCTCTTTGGAGTGTTACAAGTTCTTGGAGCATAGAAGATCTGTAAAGTTACAAAGACTAAAGACTCAAATCCAAAGACATTCTTTATAGGGATATGACGGTATCAAATTTTCCTGTTGCGATTTAGTTTAAAAAAAGTGGTCATAACACAGTATAACAGGTTAAATTACTATTGTCTTATAACAAAAAATAACTGAACATTTAAATACAATAAAGCAATACAGAAATATATAAAAAGTTAAAAGTTTTAAACAGATTAAAGTGCAAAAGAACTATAAAGACCAGGTACCACTTTACAATAAGACCTCATTAGTTAACCTTAGTTAATGGATTAACATTCACAATGAGCAATAGATACATTTGATACAGAAGTTATTAATCGTTGTTAAAAAAAATACTTTAATACTAAATCTTAGTTTGCTCATTAAATAACACAGTTATATATGTGTTATATATTGGAATAAGATTATGAATGTTCAGAAAAAAATTTCATTGGCAGTTTATGTTAACTAATGAATTAACTAATGTTAACTAATGAAGCCCTAATGTAAAGTGTGAATGAACAATAACGAATCAAAACACTTTCAAACAATATCTAGAACTTGTTGTAGTCCATATTAAAAAGAAAAAAAAAGTTTGAAAATAAATAGCCTATTAAATCTAAATATTTAAGTATTTGGTGCTGTGATGAACATCATAAAATACACTAATCTGAATGGCTATTTAAAATTATTTAAATATGTTTTAGAAAGTAGGGCAGCTGCTTTATTTATGGGGTTTCCAGGGTAAAGGCTACATTTTCTACAGTTTATCGCCATCTGCTGTCAGAGAGTGAATGTCCTTTCATTCAGCACTTCTCTCACGCTGTTCCCCCATGTGCTTCTCATGCATGCTTGTTTACATCAGAGCGCACACAAGTCTTTCAAGCAGCATACAGCTGTGTTATGAATTTTGAACAGTGGATGGGAATAGTATTCTTAAAATGCATTCCAAATTCGGAATAATATGTAATTATTTACAGTTTCACGCATTACCTATTACTGACCATTTCTTTATAAATTAAGAGTTAACCCAACCCTCTAGGGACACCTTGGCAATTGAATCGCCATTGGCTAGTAATTTGTTTTAGTTTACTCACCTGACTGATATATATATATATATATATATATATATATATAATCACAACTTTTTAAATACTCAAAAGTACACTCTTAACATGAGTCAGTCAAACATTATAATATGATATTAGGGTAATCAAGTATTATTTAATGATAGAACTTGAGCAATTATAATTAAAACTTGGTAACCATGTATAAATGCATAGACATTTTAACTGAATTTAGGACTGGTGGTGGTGCTTTTTAGGGTCATTCATTGTCTCTGTAAAAAAAAAAAGGGTAAAAAATAACAATAATATTGATACGATAACAATAATAATATGAATTTTGCTAATAAGAACAGTATAAAAAGCACTTACTGTAGGATAACCGAGCCGCTGAATTCATGAATATTAATCAGGTTGTGTGCGTTCACTCGAACTGATTCACTGAAATCAAAATGGATGATAATAGATGAGCACCAGCCAATGAGATTGCAAACCCAGCAGTTCTTAAAAGCTGAAAAAATTCAAAGGAACTTTGTAATTTTGACAGGAAAATACAACAGAGAATATCGTTTACATGTTGCGCGGCAATTCTGCATGCATGTAAGACTCTCTCACTCTCTCTGCTCTCACCAAAACGATGGTCAGTCATGCGCCAATGCACTAGAGTTTACGGTACATCAAATGCAGTTGCGCTGAGCATCCATTGAGATGAAATGAATATAGCACAGATCGCTTGATGGAGAGTGTAACTCAGAAGCGCTCAGTCAGAGTGGTCAGTGAGTGAAAATATTTTTGCTAGACTTATACTTCGCTTCCAACTCACACACTGACGAGAACAACAATAATAATAATAAAAAAAAAATGACTCTGCGACTTTGTTCATCTGAAAGAGGACTGTCAGATAAACCTAGGATGCCCTGAGGGTGAGTAAATCATGGGCTATTTTTTTTTCATTTCTGGGTGAACTATCCCTTTAAGATCACCAAGGCTGCATTTATTTGATAAAAAATACAGTTAAAACCAAATCAAATATTTTAAATATAAGTTTTTATATATACACTGTTTTTTTTAAGTTTGTTTAATTTTCTTTTCAGGATTATTGATGAATAAGAAGAACAAAATTAATTTGAAATTTTATATGTACTGATTGGAAAATATATAAATTTATTTTCAGGTGAAGGATTTCACAACTATCATCACACATTCCCCCATGATTATGCTACAAGTGAGTTTGGCAGTCGGCTGAACGTGACCAAAGCATTTATAGATCTCATGTGTTTCTTTGGACTGGCCAAGGATTGCAGGAGGGTAACTCGGGAGACTATCATGGCCCGTGTTAAACGCACCGGTGATGGCAGCCACAAAAGTGGTTGATTTGTTCAGTACATATCAGAAAACAAACAAAAAAAAGTTATAAGACAACATATACAAAAGCATTTGCAGCATTTCGTAGTGAGCATTGAAGATTGATCTATATACACTCTCATTTTAAATAAAATCTCTAGAGTGTGTTGGACTAATATGTGTTCTTAAGAATTATTTCCTTTTCATGAAGTGTATTGGACTGTGGGGTATTATTTTCGGGGGTTGTAAAGGCCATGGATTGGGAGGATAATTATTTCTCAGTCTGCCTCAAGAGGCAAGAGATGGTACTTCACTAGTTAAACAGCTATGTGCCTCATTACAGCCCTCTCTCATGAATAGGTTGACCCATGTTTTCTCTGGCTTAAATTAGAAGTTATTGTTCTAATTTAAAAATATCATTCCAGCGTGCTATGCAAGCTGTAAAATTAAGATGACATACTATTAATATGTTTTTTTTTTTTTTTTACATATTTCTGAAATGATAAAAGCTGATTTCCATTTAAAACTGAAAAAAACTTTAATGACCACCAAAAGACTTATTTATAGGTCAGTATATGTAGTCAAATATAAGACTATGCCACAGAAAATCCATGGGAAAATAGTTCTTGATTGAGTTAAAATGTTGACTTTATATAACTGCGGTTAGTTTTGTTTAGAATGGGTTTGTTAGTTTTGACAGTATGCATGGAAATGCATTTTCTGGCTTTATTCATAAAATATTTAATTTTACATTTGCACTTTGCACTTATTTATTTTAATTAATTTTTTTAAATAATATTTTACATGCCAGTGCGAACGTCCTCAGAGCAGTGGTGCTTATAATGAAGAATTCCCTAAAGGAAAATGAGCAATTCAGTTTAATTTCTTAATGATCATTTTCCATGTTGCATAGCTCTTTATCTGGTTTCCTAGGACTCTTGTGGTTCTGTAAAAAAGTGAACTCTTTTCTAATTACAAATATATTAAAGTATCAAAGGACTATTCAAAGTATTATGAAAAAATAATTAACCAAAAAAATAAAAATAAAATAAAAACAACATTTGAAATAAATTTGACTTTTGAGGTAAAAGTATTAAGGTGTACACTTGTTCTAGTGGATTTATTATAGGACATGTATTTGTTCTTATAAAATAATCAAAGGATTGGAAAGTTGAATTGTCTTCATCAGATATCATCTTGCCCTTTTCCTTTATACCTTCAGATTTGGGGTTAGACTCAAAAATTGAAAATACAAAGATTATGTATAGCATCAGAAAAATTATTTCAAATTTATGAAGTTTTATGAAATCATTCAGGATGGGCTCTTTTCTTGGCTCTTCTGTGACAAATGAACGATCACCTGTAGCTCCCTATATACCTGTAGGCCTATATTTTTTTTCTCATAAATGTTTGACAGGTTGATATGGGTATGCATTTTTTCAAATGCTATATATATATATATATATATATATACTCTCACTAAATGTTTTATATATGTATATACACCCATGTTTAAGAAGGAAACACAAATTGACACTGTATTTTTCAACAAAATTATTTATACAGTGTTGACCTTTGATGTCGGAGAGTTTTAATGGGCACAGTTTCAAGGAATGATGTTTCATGTACCATAAACCAATATTTCAATAAGTGGAAGAGTTTTTCCGAATTGTACCGTGAGTTTTATGAATCCATATTAATCTTTTCTTAATTGAATAAAATGTGTGTATGTCTGAAAATGTAGTCTCAGCAAACCTTCTTTTATATCGCTGACCAGTTTATATTCATAAGTTTGTGAGAACACCATGTCAGTTTAAAAAAAATAATGCAAAAATAGCTACAGTTTACTCTGTGCGATTTATCCGATGATGTAAACGGTCCCTCGTGCATGAAAATGACAGCGGTAAAGAAATCGTGAAAAATGTTTTTTTTTTTTTTTTTTTTATATATATTATTTTGACTGGATTTGAGTTATGATTTTGTATGTAACCCTAATTTATCCCACCCAAAAATAGATAGATAGATAGATAGATAGATAGACAGACAGACAGACAGATAGATAGACAGACAGATAGATAGATAGATAGATATGTATTTATTTATTGAAATCTGAACCTCTAGGCCTATTAATAAATTCCTGATTTTTAATTAGTAGATTTAACTATATTTCAGCTGCGAAAGAATAACATTTTTGTGAGTAGCCTAAATAGTAGCCTATTTAGTCGATGATTGCGCATCGTTTTAAAATAAAGAATATTTCTTTTTGGAACGTTTCTTTTAGATTTTTACTACAGTAGCCTATAATCTACTCCCATTCAAATAGACCAAACGGGATTTAGAAATTAATTTAGAAATCTTTTTACGGCGGCAAATTCGTTTTACATCAATCTCATGAAAGCCTTTCAGAAACATCCCTCTGGAATCTCCCAAATAACTTTCCTAATCCTAATTTGCACACGAGAAGATACGCGGACGTCAAAGATGCAGAACCTAAAGGTCATGAAGGGTCAGCTAAGGACTAAACTGAGAGAAAAGGTAAAACAACACTCTAAAAAATGGCATAGCCTAATTCCTGCTGTTTATTTGAATCTAATTAAACTCATCGCGCGCATGGATTAAGCTTAGCTGCTTTGAAATAATAAATTTAACGGAATCAGCGAAAATTATTTATTCCAATAAATGTTTAAACTATTTTTACTGAATCCAATTTATTAGCCTTTCTTTGTCGTATTTAAACGTGGCTTTAGCGGATCCTGGCTAAATTGGTAGATTAAATCTATGCTTATAATAGTATAACTTAACTTAAACGCTACAAAGAACATGTCTTTTGATCCAGCAGATAATATCAGTAATCCCTGAGTTTGATCAGCCACTACTGTAGCCTATCAAACCCTTTAATGCAGCTCTTGAAATTGAGTTTTAAGGCACAACCTTAGAGATGCCATCCTAATTTCATATTAATTCACTCCAACTGTTAGCACGCAGGGAGCTCTTTCCAGCTATTTGTCCTGGAGGAGCCCAGGGTGCCCTTTTGATCATTTCAATCTCTCTCTGGTACAATAGTTCTGATTGGCTGAACGAGTAAGAAAAGGGAAAATCTTTAATTAAGCAGATAATCTCTTGTTGGGATGAGAGGAGCTCCATTTCAGAACCCCCTTGGCTCACACATGAGACCCCCAGCCTCTGAATCCTGGATGTAGGTTATATAGAGCTCTTGCAGACCCCTCTGCTTTACAAGGTGAAGAGAAGTCTGCCAGTCGCCTTTCTCAGGATGTTCATGCATTTGGAGGTTTATTATTACGCTTTCATCCTGATGGCTCACATGAAGTCTTGCTGCAGTTGGTGAGTTCAGCGTTTTATTGTTCTTTAAGCAGACGATGTTGATGCTAAATGTAGCATATTTATATCGAGCGTTTACATTCTGTGTTTATCTCTGGATCTCTGTCTGGATTAAAAAAGTCGGAATGAAACAGACACTCCAGCTCATCAGTTCCCATAAAGACGCGTTGAGCCTCGTTTCATTGGTTAGAGGAAAAAAAGCGAAACGCTGTGTTCTCATTTATAAACTTTTAATTATATATATATATATATATATATATATATATATATATATATATATATATATATATATATATATATATATATATACCTTTTTTTTACCAAAGAAAATTTGTATGAATGTATGTGTGTGTATATATATGTATGTATGTATGTATGTATTGTATGTGTGTGTGTGTGTGTATGTGTGTATGAAACTCCAATGAAACCTTTTATTTTGAGACTGTAATTTCCATATGAACATGTGGTTGAGATCAGTAAACTATGTAATTAGATAAAATGATTTTAATTAAAAAATGATTTTTTATCAATGTGAAGCTTTACTTGTAATTTCATATGGAATGTATACAAGTTATGGGTCAGCTGACTTATTAGGCTGCTCTGTCTTCCAGGTCAGTGAATAATTTCCTGATGACTGGCCCAAAGGTAAGCCAACATCTTTTGATCTGCTTTGCTGATCTTTATCAGGAGAGAGAAACTTCAAAAAGTCAAAATCATTAATGGATTCGGGTAGTTAATGTTTGACGGTGACCCTGTGATCACAATGCAAGCAAGTGGAGAATTAAAAGCTGATAGCAGCACAGGTGCTGTATTTCTTGAACGTGTATCTTCTGTGGATTAGGTATTACTTGCTGCTTGGGGTGGACTGGACCATATAGCTTTCACACACTTCAGTTCATTCACTATGTGAAGTTGTGAGGACTTTTACTGAGTGGCAAGGGAAGGGGCCTTTGGTGGGTGGTCATCATTAGCAACCCAGCCGCCTATGAGAGCACTTGTGGTGCTCTCTCTTCTAAACCACTTGAGACATATTAGATTGTATAAACCACAGTTTCACAGCCACATAGACCCTTTTTGTTTACTTTTTGTGTGCATTTCTTGTGGAACCAGGAAAAAAAATGTACCCCAATATTTATAATATTTAAAACTTAAATATTAATTGTAAAATTATTTAAGGAATAATGCTATCATTTTTAAGCTATTATTATTATTATTATTATTATTATTATTATTATTATTATTATTTTTAAATAAATAATTGTATAAATGAATATACAGCAAACATACATTTTACACCACTTGGGAACCATAGGGAAACGTTTACCCTATTTGTAACAGAAGTAATGGTGTCATTTTGGTGCTCTTTTTAAGCATTATTTTAGTATCAGTTAGATAATTTTATGATTTTTTTATGATTTTTTATGTAACTTTTGTTGAAGTTTCAGTATTTTTGTTTTTATCATTTTTTATTAGCCTTTGATTTTCAATATGTCTACATAGTTTTATTATTATTTCAGTTTTAGTTATTTTAGTACATCAAGTGAAACTAGTTTAAAATGAGAAATATTAAAAGATTTATATATATATACACCTTTTAATTAATATTTTTATTTCAAATTACAAAAAGTGTTTCTTTTTCTTTAATTAACTATAAATCCCCTTTTTCAGCATATAATTTATTAATTGAATGTACAGCAAACAATAATTTTACATTGTAGAACCACAGGGAAACGTTTGTTAATATTTACAACTTTAATACAACTTCTAAAATGATTTAAATAGACATAATGGTGTCATTTTACAGCTTTATAATTTTTTTTTGTAACATACAGGTGCATTTTTATACGAACAGTGCAGGCTGAGAATTAAATCTAATATTATCAATAGTTTTAGTTACAGTGTGTTTTGTAAACACGTGATATTGAGCCTTTATTTCATCCCAAATCTTTTTGGTGTGGTTTGCATTATTTCAGGCCTACTTGATCTACTCCAGCAGTGTGGCCGCAGGAGCTCAGAGTGGGATTGAAGAGTGCAAATATCAGTTTGCGTGGGACCGCTGGAACTGCCCAGAGAGGACTCTTCAGCTCTCCACCCACAGTGGACTCAGAAGCGGTGAGAACTATGACCTGTGCTCTATCCATGTTTTATGTATATCATGCTTTCAGGTTAAATACATATATTTTAATAGAATAAAAGTACAAGAGTGTGTGTTATGCATACTGTGTGTCAAATCCCATCTGTATCGATCACAGATACATCACTTAAAACAAACACAACAATCCTGTTTAAACCACAGAGAACCATCTCCCAATGTTGATGTGCCTGAACACTGCATTCTTGAGTCAATTAAACCTGGTCTGTTAATAGGCAAATTGAAAAGCCACCAAGAGTATATTGTGCACCAGAGTGAGTGAGTGAAATGGACGCCCTCTCGAGTCAAAGGGTGTGGGTCAAAGGTTTACCTCAGACCCCTTTCATTAGGCATTCCTTAAGTGCCAAAGAGGGGACCTGTCGCAGGCCAGTGCCGACCCCAGACCACCAATGTCTGAGAGCAGACCAGCAGCGCTACTGAAGCACGGGGAATAAGAGTCAAAAGCTATCATTACTGAGATGGATGCTAAAGATTTGAGTAAATCATCTAATGAGAATGAAAATCAGTGATGTTGAGTGCTTGTATTTTCATTAGCCTAGGCCATTATATTTCATAGACAATAAAATTCATTTCCACAGCATATTTATTTCATCTGTTATTTCTAATCACAGCAAACAGAGAGACAGCGTTTTTCCATGCCATCAGCTCTGCTGGAGTCATGTATACCCTCACCAGGAACTGTAGCCTCGGTGACTTTGACAACTGCGGATGTGATGACACAAGGAACGGCCAAAGAGGTGCTAAACTAAATCTCAAAATAGATGGAAAATCAGTCAACATTAAAGGGATATGTTGTGATGCGCATTTAAATATACTGTAATTTTAATGTGGAAAAAATCACTTACTAACCTTTTCTGTGTAAAGATATATTCAATATAACAACTTTTGTTTCCCTGACTTTCTAACTGTAATCCCAAATGATCCCAAGAATGATGAGAACAACATTACAGCTAAAAAAAAAAAAAAAAAAAAAAAAAAAAAAACCTGGATTTTAATTCAAGTACATTTATTTATAAACTACTATTCAAAAGTTTGGAGACAGAATGATTCTTTTTTGTTCAACAAGGCAGCATTTATCTGATCGGAAAACAGTAATACTATTAATACTGTGAAATATTATTATAATTTAAAATAACTGCTTTCTATGTCAATATATTTTTAAATGCCTCAAATTTTCTCTTTTAAATTCTCCAGTATTTGGCTCTATTTTAAGTGTGTTCTCATAATCTTTATTTTGTTTTTTTGTAAGGAAAAGGAAAAGTGCAAATTATTTTTGAAGCAATCAGTATTGTTTCATAAATGCTGTTAAAACTGAACAAAAGTAGTTCTATAAAAGTATATGCCACATTTATATATACATTTATATATGCCACATTTATATATAATATAATATAATATAATATAATATAATATAATATAATATAATATAATATAATATAATATAATATAATATAATATAATATAATATAATATAATATAATATAATATAATTCTGTTGTCATGTCAGGTGGTCAGGGATGGCTATGGGGAGGCTGCAGCGATAATGTTGGATTCGGAGAGGCCATCTCCAAGCAGTTTGTGGATGCTCTGGAAACTGGACAGGACGCACGAGCCGCCATGAACCTGCACAACAACGAAGTAGGACGCAAGGTATATGAAGTTTTTTGGGCTGGTCAGGGCCAAAAAATTGAGTCATTTTGAATCATTTCTCAGTGCTTCTAATGATAGCTTACCACCCAAGAGTTTCATTCACGGCTCTATAAGCAAGGTGCCACTCGTTCTCCCAATAGAGTGTGCGCTGTACCAGAAGGGCCTATTTACAGCCTGTGAATGTCCTTTATGACAAGGCCTTAACTTGAGATTCTTGGGATCAGTGGTGCAAGCTTAATTAGACGACCTAGGGGTCCACACATTGCAAAGGTTCTGTATTCTGTTGCTTCCCAAATAAGTGTTTAGTTTTATTCTTGCAATAAGGATCTTACATTTATGTCAGTCTTTGTTGTACTTGAGAGAGCCACGGGGATCACAGCCATGTGGCTCAAGTGCTCTTTGTTTATCCTGTCTGTGCCCCGTCTGCAGGTTTTGTCAATTCATTGGCACCTGGAGCATCATTGTAACTGAAAAAATGTGAAAGAATTCTTTTTCACTTCCTTCTCAATGGCCTTGCCACTGGGTCTGCCTATGACAGAAAACATGTCGACAATGGCTATGCAAAATAAATACACCCCTTTCCTGTGCCGAACAATCTAGCTCGATGTGAAACCGTGATTCTGCGTCTTACGCGAGCGAATGAGAAAAGAGGCGTTCCTTTTTAAAAGACAGCTGTTTGTTTCAGCCGAAGTCAGGAATTATTGTACGACCACCAAGAAAAGAGAAAACCCAGACTTGAACCTTGAACCTCTTCCTCTTAACTCACAGTTTCCCTCTGTTTGTTTAAGTGGATGTATAGGGTGCCTACTAAAGAGCGCATTGTATATTTTGACTGATGAGTTCAGTCCTAATTAGAATGTTTTGAAACATGAACATTTGCCTCTAGAATGCATGAATGACTGAGTTCTTTAACGCGAGATCCTCTCTTCAACCAGGCAGTGAAAGGAACCATGCAGAGGACGTGCAAGTGCCATGGAGTGTCTGGCAGCTGCACCACTCAGACCTGCTGGCTGCAGTTGCCAGAGTTTCGAGAGGTGGGTAACTACCTAAAGGAGAAATATCACAGGGCCGTGAAAGTGGACCTGTTGCGTGGCGCGGGCAACAGTGCAGCCAGCCGCGGCGCGATTGCGGAGACCTTCAGCTCAATCTCGCGCAAAGAGCTGGTGCACTTGGAGGATTCCCCTGACTACTGCTTGGAGAACCGCACTCTGGGCTTGCCAGGAACAGAGGGCCGCGAGTGCTTGAGAAAGGGCAAGAATCTGAGCAAATGGGAGAAGCGTAGCTGCAAGCGGCTGTGTGGAGAGTGCGGTCTGGCTGTGGAGGAACGCAGGGCCGAAACCGTGTCCAGCTGCAACTGCAAATTCCACTGGTGTTGCGCTGTAAAATGCGACCAGTGCCGCAAAATTGTCACAAAGTACTACTGTGTGAAGAGAACCAAACGGGTCAAGAACGATAGTGCCAGCCGTAGGAAAAGCTATCGGTTGAAGAAGAAGCACTAGAGATGCCATGAAGTGTTTGTTACTGTGGTCCAGAAGTTAAGCAGATGTTTTTACATCCTGAGCTTGAGAATGAACTGAAACATCCATCTGAATGCTTTAGTGAACACCTACACTCTTAAAAATAAAAGTTCTTCATTGACATATATGGTTCCATGAAGAAACATTAACATCTATTTTTTAAATTTTCTTCATACTAAGAAAAACTATGGGTCTTTTAAGAATTGATCACTGAAATGTTCTTTGGGGAAGCAAAATGGTTCTACTATGGCCTTGCTGCAAAAACAAAACAAAGCAAAAAAAAAAAAAAAACCTTTTGGAACCATTATTTTTAAGAGTGTAGATCTCCAGGAGGAGACTTTAAATGCATATTTGATCTGTATTATTTCACAATTACTCTCGTATATATTTGTAAGATAGCACTGAACACCACATCTAACCAATATATAGCACAAAAGGCTGTAAATAACTTTTTCATTCACCAACAGGGATGTACTTCGATGGATAATGTATTTGGAGTTTGGAATTCATTTTAAAGGGGTTTTGAATTCACGATCTGGCCACTTCTCCAGCTGCCGTGAGAATCAGTTCTTGCCTAATTGTTTCTTGTCTGCTTCTATCAATTATAGAATTCTGACAATAGTTTCACCCTGATACTGTATATGAACTGTAAATAAGAGGAAGCACTTTGTATATTGTTTATTTATTGCACAGATACTATAGTGCTGTTTTTCTATGATAGTTTCTTTCTCTGTTTTTTTTATTACATAATTAAAGATACATAATAATATCTTCTTTTAAAGTTTTCATCCATTTAGATTAGCTCATGCATCTTAGCATGAATTAACTGAGCCACGTGTTGTTGTGTGACGTTAAGCATCATCTGCTAATTTCCTGTGCTCGGAAAAATAAATGTGCTTCACAATAATTACATTTTAAGTATAAAAAAAAATGAAAGTCCATATCATAAATCCCACTTATTGTAAAATCTAATTATTTAGTGTAGACTGCTGGTAAGACCTAATGATTTCTTTTTCGTTGGTATATATATAGCTCTTTTCTTTCTGTATTTTTCAGCTTGATGTCTCATAACCCTGGGGCAGAGAGACAACAAGAGAGCATTTAATTATAGTCTTCCTTCCTTCACGCCTCTCTCAATTTCTTCTTCACACATGCCTCCTTTTCTGTTTTAGTAATCCTCAAAGCACTCCCAGTGCTTTGCGCTTGGATGTTTCTTTACTGTTTAAGACTAGTTTAATTAACTTTGTTGAGACAGAGGAAAAACATGAACCAAGTCGCCCCACAAATCATCTACCATCTAATTTTGTATGCTAATCTCCTTTTTCATGCCGCCATCTCGGGAGGAAAAAAAAATATTGTTGGGAAAACTTCATGTAGCCTGTGTTGGGCTTCCTGTGGATGTTTTATTCCAGGCCCACCTATTTGGCTCTTTTCAGTCTTCTAGGGCCTTCCTTTGCTCGATTTAACAATGAATGCGAGCTAATCAGCTCCCTCGGAAATGCACTGCTGCTGAAGACGCTAATCCCCTTCTCCTCCTCCTTCAATGGGCTGTCGCCTTCAAAAGGACTTTGGGAAAAGGCTTTGCATGGATTCACACTGTTTGCTGAATAGAAGTTAGTTCAAGTATTGTACCCAAACAAGTAGGGTTTATAAACAAATACTTGCCAGCTACCGTCCCATCGGTGAAAGTGCCAGTCCTACAGTAAAACACAAACTGTGTTCCTTTAAAAGTTGACTAAAAAAAACTAATTAAATCTCAATTAATTGGTGATAGCGTGTTCTACTGTGCTTCTGTGGTTTCACTGAAGCACCTCATTGATATCTTATTCACGAAATCAAGAAACTCCCCTTGACACCATGCTAATTATGCAAAGATGAAGTGAATTCCACCTATTTTTTCCAAAACAACCGCCATACACAACCTTTAGTTTTCTAAGTTACCCAATGAAGGCAACTGACTGTTACAGATATATTAAATTATATATTAAATTGAAATGTGCATTTTGAAATTCACATTCCAATTTCGTTTTATATGAATTCAGTCAGCATAAAATGACCCCCCCTCCCCACCAAAAAGGAAGAGAACTTCAATTTTTTTTATGGATTCACATGATAGCAGGGTCCCGACTGGAAGGCTGGACTTGCCATGGATAATTTTCAGTGGGGCATGAGTTTAAGGGGGCTGAGAGTGAGCTGACACACTGGAAGAGAACAAGATTAGACTTTGTCATGTTTGGCATTTCTCATGTCAGCTATGTTGTCTGATACATGGGAATTAATAGCAGAGAACATTATTTTATATTGAAATGTGTGTTGTTGTTTTATATATATATATATATATATATATATATATATATATATATATTTTAAAAAATTAAATCGGAATACAATATTTTATGCTTTATTGTTTTTTTGTGGAAATATGTTTAGCAGATTGACTGATGGCCATATGCTCTCATAGCACATATAAATGATGAAATAATTCACAGAAATTAGGGAAATTACATTTAATGGCTCTGAAAAACCTTGACTAATGGGATTTATGACTTAAGTCATCTGGGGGAAGAACAGCATGGGTCAGCATGGGTGTTAGTGTAGCGGTGGGTGGGAAAAGACTGTTTGTCTTCTCCCTTTGACATTCCCCTAGTTTTGTACACCAGTTGGTTTACACGACTTTCCGATTAAAATATACAGTCCAAATCATAGCTCAAATATTTAAAACATTGTGCAGTACAACATTCATCGTGGTTAATCATTTGATACCCCAAAATTTGACAGCATTTTTTTTTACATTAACAACTGCTTTTTGAGAAATATTTGCATTTTGCACAATTTGAGAACAACCTGCAATATCCTATATTTCAAGGTCACTTCTTAGTCCTATTTGAAGTTAACAGGAGTTAACTTTCAGCCATTGCAAGAAAGGTTGGTCATTCCAAATCTGTGATTTCTCGAATATTGCAGTGTATCAATGACATAAAAGTCCCCCAAAAGGCAGGTCATCCATCCATGTAAGAAAAATGCACGAAAATACAGGATGATACGAAGACTCTCAATGGGAAATCGCTTCAACACCACAGCTGGAATTGCTTGCCAGTTCAGTGCTGAACTTTGTTTAAGAGTTGAACTGAAAGTGCACTCTGCAGTGACCAAAACTTTCATCAGAAAGAATCAAATGGCTAAGCTCTGTATGGACAGAGGAGAACATGGTCCAAAGTTCACTTTAGTGATGAGAGCAATTTAAATTTATTTAGGTCTGAATGGGAAACATTTTGTTTGGCGCCAAACTGGGAAAAGAAGTCAGTAAGTCAGTAAGTCGTGAAGTCGGGAAGTCGTGGCCTAATGGTTAGAGGGTTGGACTCCCAATCGAATACCTATATGCTAATATTCCTTCAACTTTTGAGTATGAAGAGGGACAATATTTCAGAAAAAAAAACAAGTATTTATAGATTGTTTTCTAACTTTGATCTGTAGCTGTAGCTCCATCCGCTGGTGAACTGATTATTGCCACAGACAAGATTTCAAGTTCATAACCGTGAGTGATTTCAAGCTTGAGGTGCTCCATAGTCCTAAAATCCAGAAGAGAATTAGCATTTTAGAGCCAGAGACAACCCTATGTATATATTTACTTTATAATGTAATTTATAAAAAAGCAAAATAGGATCTATGGGTATCATTAATAATACTTAAAATACTATTATAAATCAAAAGGAAAATGCATCCGTCTTGTCTTAGATTCAGACTAGGCCAAAACAAAAAACCAGCATGATATTGTACACAGCTTGATTTTCCCGGACGAGTTTTGGCGCCCTCTGGAGGTTACCTGTATTTTACAAGAAAAGCATCTGTGAAAGCTCAAGGGAAAAGTGAAAGAAAAAAAAAATAGATTTGATAACACAGTTTGAAATGGTTACTTTGTGTCACTTTTAATACAGCGTACAAATTACCCATCTGTCACAACAAGAGGAAGTAGTGACAGGTGATATGGTTACAAGTAATCCAGGTGGTAGTATGTTCTAGTGTTGTATCTTGACTCAGATGTTTTTTTCTGTTGCCTAATCAGAAAGCATTTCTATTCATGTGATGCATAGTGCGATAATAAAAACACATGATTTAATCTACTAGAATATTCTTAGCCCATTATGGCCGACCACGAATTGCAGTCAGTTGTCCAATATCCCCATCTACTGTTCAATCCGCACTCCGGCTTTTTTTTGAGGACTTTTTAGATTTTTTGGTGTGTTAAAAGTGTTTTAATATTATACTTAGCATGTGAATTGAAACAAGAATTTTGAACCTGTTCAGATTTCTGTTTTGGAAGTGTATGGAAATGAGCGTAGGTTTAAATTGAATTATATGGTGCTCATTTGCATATTCGAACACATTTAATATTTTTTAAATACAAAACGATTGGCTTAATGTACTGTGATCAATCAACTGAGGAAGTATGGTTATTAGTTGTTTTTACCCAATCAGCTGTGTTGTCTTGCCTACTAAAGGACCATAGTTCATAGTTTTCTGAGCTGTGCTCTTTCGTTTCACGTCCCATTCCTTACTACCCTATAGGTTTTATTCTGCGAATTGTTTTGAAGATTGACATATTTGTAATAGTTTCCTTATTGCTCACCCACTCATTTATAAAGAACAGCGTCCAACGGTTTAAAGACTTGTATTTTGAAGAGAAAAAAAAACACTTCCGGTGGGTGTTAAGAAAGCTTCGAGGGTTTGTCTGTTTTCATCATGCTGCTTGTATGACTGCGAGGGTTGCTCCGTTCGGTTGATCGCTGTTCGCGGTTCGCGGTTCTCGCGCTTCTCGCGCTTCTCGCGCTCGCTGCTCCTCTCTCTGCTTAACGGCTGTGCCGTACACCCTCGTGCGACTTTACTGTGAAGTAACAGCAATCCTCTGGCGCACTTAGAGGACATGGCAGCCGCGACCGTGGCTGAGGCGGACCCAGCAGAGACCGATGGAGCTGCCGCCGCCGCCTTCACAGATCTTCGCGACACAGGCTGGAATGAGTCGCAGCTTCGACAGTATACTTTTCCAACACGACAGATACCGCGATTATCCCATACAGATCCGCGTGCCGAGGTCCTCATCAATAACGAGGTAACATTAACATGTTTGCAAATTTATTCTGCATCTTTTCGAGTGCGACAGATGACTGGAGATTCGTTTGGATGGGTGCAAGGTGCACTAAAATGAAATGCTGATTTAACCAAACTCAAACAGCACGCTATTAAACACATTTGTCTAATAGGACAAAACACAGATCGTGCTGGGATTATTGCTGAAACTTCTTAATGTGTTTGACAGAGATCCTTTAAGTAACTTGGGTCAGATCCCAATAAGCAGACAAATTTGATCAGTTATAAATAAGTTTATCCCTTAGTTACAACATAGTTCGGTTTGTAACTGCCATTTTAAGTTATGTTTTAAATGTAGATTAGTAAATTAGTAAACGGTTCGGTATTTATAATTTCTACATAACGTGAAAAGTTCGCGTTAACTTACATTATCTCAGTTAGATATCGCAATTTAGTGCATTTCCTAAAACAGTTTGTTTACGTTTTAACTAGATGTTATAATATATATAGCATTTATTTATATTATTTAATGATAGATCAGACGTATACACATTTTATAGTGTTTTTACACGGCCTAGGGAGGGAGTGGTTCCCGAACCAAACAGAAAGGAAAAGTATTAAAACAAAGTAGAAAAATATCTTATCTTATAAATTAAAGTATAATCAAAGTCTTAATCTGTACACAGAAACTACTGTGGTAGTGGGCTGTAATGAGAGCAGTCGAAGCACGTTGTTCATGTTGTGTTGATTGCTGTCTCCTGTAAACAGTGACAGTGAACAATTTTAGCTGTTTACGAGAGCAATCGTTAGAATTCTTTTAGAATTAATGATTTTTTTTAAAGAATGTTATATATATATATATATATATATATATATATATATATATATATATATATATATATATATATATATATAAACACGAGATCAGGATCATTCCTGAATCATAGTTCAATACTAAGTTGTTTAATAATTTTTATTTAATACCATGTATGTATTAGTAATTTACATTTAAAAGTCTTTGGCGTTGCATGGTGGTTTGTTCCTGTAAGTTAGCGGTCGTCTGGTGTAGCTGCAGCGGAGCGCGAGAGCGTGGATTGTTCAATGCGCGTGCTGGAACAGTCTACGTTCTTCTGGTCACGTAGCACTTGCCACTTTTTTTATGCTGCTGCATCAGGATAATTCTGTCAAATAAACGGCGAGCATTGGAGGGGTCGCTGTGGCTGCACGACTCGGAGCGTATTTTTGCAGTTCGGTTTAATGTAGTATTTAAGATGTTGTATAAATATTTGCGTTTGAATGCAACCATGAGTGTGATAGTGTGTTTGGGTCTGCAGGAAACATGCAGCAAAGTTAAAGGTGATTGCGCTTACAGAATGATGAACAGAAACTAAGAATGACTCACCAAAAATAGCATTCATATATATTACATATCTGTTGTTTTTAAAACCATTATGTCTGACTGATTAATCTTCTAAGTAAATAAATTTTTCTTTTTCTTTTGTAGGAGCCTGTTGTATTAACAGACACCAATTTAGTA
Organism: Carassius auratus; assembly: GCF_003368295.1. NCBI lineage: Eukaryota > Metazoa > Chordata > Actinopteri > Cypriniformes > Cyprinidae > Carassius > Carassius auratus. The sequence continues at coordinate 11,419,395 of NC_039255.1, forward strand.
TATCCAGCTCTAAAATGGGACATACCCTACTTGCAAGAGAACATTGGAAATGGGGACTTCTCTGTTTACATAGCAGAAAATCACAAATTCTTGTATTATGACGAGAAGAAAATGGCAAACTTTCAGGACTTTGTACCCAAATCTCGTCGAATAGAGATGAAATTTTCTGAGTTTGTGGACAAGATGCATCAAACAGAGAAACAAGGTGGAAAAGAAAGGTGAATTTTTTTATTTTTTAAAGTGAAGGCACATTGATTTGTAACTATGTTTGCCATAAAAACAAAGACGGTTGCTCTGTCTTTTTTCAAAAATTCTGATAGGTAGAATTGCATTTTGAAGTTAGATTAAATTTGTGACATTTTTAATGTGTGAAATGACATTGCTGTGTAATTTGTAGAGTGTACTTGCAACAAACTCTGAATGATACAGTCGGCCGAAAAATAGTGGTGGATTTCCTTGGATTCAATTGGAACTGGATTAACAAACAGCAAGCTAAACGAAACTGGGGACCGCTGACCTCAAATTTGCTGCTCATAGGCATGGAAGGTATACAGTTTCAGTGCAACTTATTCTCTATATCATTTATTGGCATGATTAGTTAAAATATAATGATTGGCTTTTCCTCTTGAAAACTGTCAAACAAATCCCTTTTCTTTTTTTTTTTGACTATCCCGGTTTTAATGCCAGTAGAAAGCTCTTTTATGAAGTTAATTCACTTATTCAGCAACATTGTAGAATTTAGAATTTTTATTGTTAATTATAAAAATCTTGTGGTGTTTATTTATTTCCTTGGTTTTTGTGTTTGTTATTTGTATTTTTGAAATTAAGTTTTTGCCTTGGAAAAAAGCCCACAGATGCTGACATGACATTAAATAAAATGATACATCTACTACTACTTGAAAATTGTCTACATTTAATTTGGTGCAGTAACCATCTAATTTTTTGTGTTCCACCAGGCAATGTGACACCAGCACACTATGATGAGCAGCAGAATTTCTTTGCACAAATCAAAGGACATAAGAGATGCATCCTCTTTCCTCCAGACCAGTTTGACTGCCTCTATCCTTACCCAGTTCATCACCCATGTGACCGACAGAGTCAGGTAGTGTATGTTTGATAAAACTCTAGACCAGCAGTTCTCAATTTTTGGTATGTGTGATTACCCCAGAAGTTTAGTCTGCTCTAATTTTTTTTTTTTTTTTTTTGCTGTATTATGTCTAGTAATCTATTGCATAGCCTACTTTGTACTTCAGCAATACAGCATGCAAACTAATGTTCAAGTTAACAATATTAACAAAAAAAGCTAAATATTATATTCATCAGTTTGTCACATGACTTTTTCCACTCCTCTACAATGAGTGGGCTGATTTGAGAGCAGTGAATGCAAAAACATTAAACAAACAGAGATGCCAGAAAATATGCTGATAATTGTGTTTGATTTATACTAGGTCTCAGAAAGCATTTTTTACAGATCTCAAGTTAGCAAAAACACTTCACAAATATTAATCTGCAGTTCTTCTCTCTATGTTGCTGGGATACCCAAATGGCCTCTAGACCGAATGTTGTACAAATGTTGTTTTTGGTATGAAAGGTTTGAGAACCATTGGCTGAAAAACTTTTTTCATACTCTTTAAGACTAACAATAAGATTTTTTATTTTATTTTGTTTGCATTCATAGGTCGATTTTGAAAATCCAGATTATGACAAGTTTCCTAATTTCACAAATGCTGTTGGATATGAGGCTGTTGTGGGACCAGGTGATGTCTTATACATCCCAATGTACTGGTAAGATTGCTTTCAAATACATGGAAAAGATTTGTCACAGTGATTACTTTAAGATGAAATGTGTAATTTTGCCAGTCTGGCTCAACCAAATGTGGAGTTTGATAAGGAATTATCTGTTTGACCAACTAAAGGCAAACAGGATGAGTGCTTGGGAAAAGCTGTTAGGAATATTCAGCAGGCCTCTGGCTTTCTTCCTCCATGGGCTGCTGACTTAGTTTCAAGCCTGTGAGAGTGACTCAGCCATGACGGCTTGGTCTTCCAACTCCTTGCTCCCCCTAGTCACTGGAGGGCAAAATGATGCCAACCAGCTGTGTAATTCTACAGTCCATCCTTTTTCCTCATGGCTGCCTGAGTGTGAACACCTTTCATCTTCTTTTAACCTAGTGTTACAGAAGGGCCTCCGTTTGAATTAGAGAGTGAACACCAGAATGTTGTACTGTTTTTCAAATGTTCTCAGACTTTCCTTGTGTGTGTATATCTGAACTCTACTCTGACACATGGACAAAGAGTGGTGCACGGGGCATCATGCTGCATATGTACTTAAAATCAGGCACACGTTTCAAAAGTGAAGCTTGTTGCCATGTAATGGTTCAAGTCTCTCAAAAACTTTCCTAGCAGGTTTTCATTAGCCGTGTAAAAGTGCAGTTTATATGTGTAAAGTGCACACTTTGTTAAGAGAACCATCACAGTTTGGCAGGTGTGGAAGGAATGTCCGGTGTGGGATTTGAATGGTTTTTTTAGTTTGACTTTCCTGCAGGCATGCTGCTCTTATCTAAATAGTCTTAAACATAAATAGCAAAGGAATGTTATTGTATGTAAAAAAAAAAAAAAAAACTAGGGATGCACGATAATATCGGCACAACATCGGTATCGGCCGATAAAAGCTTAAAATGACCATCATCGGTATCGGCCGATATGAATATTTCTGCCGATGAACCAAACCGATATTCTCCAAGTGAAATAATTGACCTGTTTTTCAGATGTGAATGTCTGTCTACATTTGTAAAATAATACATTTATGGTAGAATCAGTACAGAAGAGATACATGGATTTCTCTTTAGTGAAATTAAAGTTTAAATATATCAGGCGAAAAATTTGTATATATATCGATATCGGCATCGGCCAAAATTATTTTGAAAATATCGACATATCGAATATCGGCCAAAATCCAATATCGTGCATCCCTAAAAAAAACTATTCATTTTAGAATAGTTTTAGAATATTTAGTTCTAAATGCATTTTTATATGATTAAGGAATGATAAAGCAATCCAAAAATGGGGTGAACATTTAAAAAGTCAATTATTTAAATTCATAAAAATATATTGTTGTCCCCTACTGTTTAAAGGTTTGGGTCAGTAAGATTAAAAAAATGTTTTTGAGGGAGGTTTATGCTCTCTTAGGTTGCATTCATTTGATTATGAATTACAGTTAAGAACAGAAATTCTATGAAATAACTATTCAAAATAGTTTTTTTTGTCTGTTTTTATTTTTATATCATTTAAAATGTAATTGAATCCTGTTATGGCAAAGCTGAATTTTCAGCACCTTTACACCAGAAATCCTGCAGAAATCATTCTAATATGCTGATTTGGTGCTCAAGAAACATTTTCTTTTCTTTTTTTCAGGATTCTTTGATGAATAAAGAGTTCAAAATAACATAATTATTAGATATAGATTTATGCGTTTTTATAATTAAGCATTCTTGCTGAATATGTTTTATTATATCTTAATGACCCCAAAAGTTTTGCATAATACTGTATTGGTTTATGAAATTATCTTAAATGATAAATGTAGGCATTTTTCATTTGATAAAGGTGGCATCACATTGAGTCCCTGTTGAATGGAGGAGTGACCCTCACAGTAAACTTCTGGTACAAGGTATGCTTTTGCAGCACCATCTCATCCACTGTCTTATTTGTAAACATGATATATCTTAGCACCAATCAACCAATATTGTACAAAATATTTCCAGGGGGCACCCACTCCAAAGAGGATAGAGTACCCTTTGAAAGCTCATCAGAAGGTGGCCATAATGAGGAACATAGAGAAGATGTTGGGAGAGGCCTTGAGGGACCCGCATGAGGTACAGAGAAGTAGAACAGTCAATCAAAGCCTCTTCCGTTTTTAGGTCCTCAGATATGAATAATGCATTAAGGAATTCCCTGTGTATTTTGACCTTGACAATAACCCAATTACACGTATATTTGTGGCTAACCTGCTTTAAACCTGAATATAATTGTGCACGCCTACATTTGACTGTGACTAGAGCAAAAATGAATAACCTTTTTCTTCCACTACTTTAATTGTTAAATGTATGTTTGTTCAAAGACGGGGAATTCGCCTTTCTACAAATTAAATGAGAGCACGAATTCTTAAACTTTTAAGGTCATGCCTGGCAGCTGTTGTTTTTTAATAATTAAATATAGTTTTATAAAAAAAGGCACAAAAAACATACTGCATGTCATTTTGCTTCTCATATTCTAATGAGGTATTCAAGATTATTTTTTTTAAATCCCTGTTTTCAACAGGTTGGTCCGTTGCTGAACATGATGATCAAGGGCAGATATGATCATGGACTGAGTTAAAGGCCACTCTTTAGTGTGCTGCTAAGGTCTGTTTATATGTGTGTGTGGATATGAGTATATGCTTGTGTGTACATTCAGGCTGTTGAAAGAGGCTGTTGCCAGTGCATGGCAGTAATTTTGGAAGTATAAAGACTCCTGCCTTTTGTCTGCTTTCATTTACTTGGACCCATTATTAGCTAGTTCTGTGTTGGTGTTAAGAGGAAAACCACTGGTGAGGGAATCTTGAGTGGATCTCTCCTTAACAAGTCCTTAAATTCGTATGTGTGCAGCATTACATGCTAAAAAATAGACGAATGCATTAGCAGAGACTGTAAAGCACTTTTGCACCACCCAGAGCGCCTGGTTGTCAGGTTTTGTCCCATGTTGGGACAAAGAAGGTGCCATATGTCACGATTTAACTCCTGTGGTTCAGAGTCCGTGCAGTGAAACTGGCAGAGTGCCTCGAGCATAATTCCACAGAGGAGGATGATTTACAACTTTGAACCCTACGATCAGCTCATTGACGGTTTTAAACTGTTGATACATTTTATGATGTTTTTTTTTTTTTTGTGAGTTTGCTTTTGAATTTGATCTCATGGCTTAACCTTGTTTCTGTTATGATAGAGGTAATGCAGAATACAACGGTCAGCCACAATATGTTTTTACAACAAAGGATTTCTTATCCTTTGGTAGCTGACTCGCTGAATTAAAATGTTGAATTTTGTTTTTTTAGGTAAGTGTACTATACAGGCAATTGTTTTAGTTTCTGTTATATTTTCAATGAAACTTTTTGTGGTACCATTTCTGTATGGATTGTAACTTAGAATGAACTACACCTGCCAAGT
>NC_039255.1:11424689-11448743 GCF_003368295.1 Carassius auratus
GTGAAAGAGAACAATACAGTGCAGATAAGCAATCTGACACTAGAAACAGTCAATAAGGCATCTCTGTGAAAGGAAGACGAGAGAAAGACTCAATGTTGTGGGGGTATGGGGGGTGACAGGATTGACAGTTCACCTCCATCCCTTTACAGAGCACTTTAGACTTAATCCAGCCTCATTAACGCTAAAAGCAAAATTTACTTTAATGGGGTTTAAAACCAGTCATTTCAATTTGCCATCTTCATTAAGGATAAGCAGTCTTGGGGGCAAAAATAACACTGTCATGCTTGTATTTGTAATTGGATGCCCAGAACAAGAGCCTTTTTATTTGGCGGTTTTGGTAGGTCAGCTTGATCTACAGAGAACACGGTGTTTGGTACCCAGACTCCCAGGGGCTGCAGTAAACAAGTCAAGAGAGTGACAGAAAAGTCAGTATTGCACATATTGGTAAAGGAAGGACATGTTAAAAGAGTTGTAAGACCAATTTCACATCTGGAAACGGACTGAAGCCTCCAAAAATTAGCCTGGGTATGCCATGCTCCGCACCTGCACTCTTCAGATAAAAAGTCTAATTCAGCAAGAAAAGCCCAGACCCCAGGAGCAGAATGATGAAAGGCCAGTTTCTCTCCACTCAATTAAAGCCCACCTACACTCCTGGCCTATAGCCAAGACGTGGTGCTGCAATGCTCTCACTCGATTTTGTCAACAGCCATCCCACTGCACTCAATTTCCCCAGCCCCACAGGCCCATGACCTCCTTCTCCGGACAATCCGTCCTGAAATATCAATGGGGCTGAGAGTTACAAACAGATGTGCATAAAAATGCATCCTCTGTTTTTTTTTAAAAGCATAATGTTTAGCATTTGAGTGCACTTAATGCTGATGGCTGAACTCTGAATGGGGTATTGGGTGTATCATCTTAAACTGCATTATTCATAATTATGGACCTTATGCTATGCTGCTCTGGCAGTTACGAGGACATTCCCACCTTATGAGCATATGAATGAATCTTGATACCAAGGCCGGTGAATGGTTAAATGGAAGACAATTTTCAGTTCAGGCTTGAAACATTTTTGCCTCATTAAAAATGTAGTGCAGGAATAACAGGTGCGAGCCGACACAACGTTCCGAGGGAAGGGGAAAGCATTGATTTTTAATGAGCTTCTTCTACATTGAGAAGTGGGGGAGAGATATAGAGAGCGTTTGCCAGCCACAGGAGAATTGGCCAGTGCTGCTGTTTGTTTACTTGCTGTAGCATAGATAACGGATTCACTCCTGGTTTCTCTCTTAAACAGCCGGGTAAGGTGTGGGATGAATTATACAGAGTCATTTACCCTGAGTATTTCTAAATGCATTTACAGATAATGAACATGAACATATCACCCAAGAAGTTAATAGGAAGAAAGACAAGCGAGCAGATGCGCACTAAATTGATCCATTTCATCCATTTTTTTTTTTACTCCCATTGAATTATTATTATTTTTATCCTCATCCGTTTATATGTACTGTAGTGTTGGAAAAAATCTGAGCTCACATTAAAATTAATGTTGCAAAGGCAATCGTGAATGTAACGGAGATTTGTCATTTTAATGACCCAGTCTAGTACATTCTTGCTGTATATTTTGGTCTTAAATACTGACTATTGAAATAAGATTTAATTTTCCACTTGCATGGAAATAGATAAGAGAGCATGCCAAAAATGGTTCTCATTCAGTCCATTGACCAAATAATACAATGCAGTCACTGTAAATACAATAAATACAAATCAAAAATCAATGCTAATTAAAGAATATAACACTTTTTTGAAGTCTCAAAAAGCATTATGAACCAATCTACTAAACTTTTTTCTTAAAATGACTTTTTAAATGGACCTCACTCAATATGTTAAAACGAGAGTCTGACATACTTCACTAAGATTCCCAGATGGGAATAAATTATGATGAGCTGTATAGCTTTGACATGCCCTGACTATTCTCAAAAGGCAAAATGTGTTCAAACCAATGTCTTCACTTTAAAGTCCATTTTTTAGGTCTATTTCATATGTAGGAAGGATATACAGACAGTCTGAAAGATCTAGTGTAGACAAAACAAGGTAATAAATCCATCCACATACCATCACAGGACTTTTAAATTACAGAAGGCCTGACAGCAGGTTGCTAGTTCACATACATTTTTATAAGCATTTAGGCTGCTGTGATATTTCAAGTAATCATAAAAAAATATTTATAATGAATAAAATGTAATCAGAGCTCAGAAGAGCGAGGAAACCTCCTAAGAGTTCTCAAGTAACTTCAACATCAGTCCCATTACAATTCTCTCATACGGTGTCCAAAAATAAAAATGTTATAATCAACCAAGAATGAATGCACAACAAACATAAAATATTAATGTCAATTAGACGCATCCATATGTGCATCAGCGTGTGCTCATGAACCTTTCATGTTCTGCCTGCTTTCATCAGTGTTCGCTTGAGTTATATCATTATTCTGCTCTGAGAACCTCTGAGGAATTTAAAAGCCAACATCAATTTGGATTATTTGCCTTTTGTCACAAGCAAACACTTTAAAGATTAAATAAGCTCGTGTTCAGAGAGAGATGAATTTTCAGAGTCTACATCAGTTCCATCTATGTCTCTGATAGAAGATACGAGGTGACTGTTAAAAAGGTACTGAACTGTGTCAGAGGGCCTGTTGATGTCTCAGAATCCTTGCAATCTCAGAATAATAATAGACTCATCAGCATAGTTTACTGTGATATGAAACCACTTGCAAATGCATTTTAATATTGATTCCAATGATTTTTGTTTTGTTTTGACAGTAGCCCTATATCTGATAGTCTGTGTGAGTGCATTACAATCAACATGCAAATATTATGCAAATTATGTGAACCCATGAAGTGTGTGGATGGGCATATATCAAGCTAAAAGTTACTCCTTTGGCAGTAAGGCAGCTAGTTATAATTAAAATGTGAACATTTCATTAGTTTTGTTCCGAGCCAAGTTTACTTTTTTGGTGCATCTTCTTGTTCAAAGGGTCCTACTTTCATCATATCCTGCACATATTCCATGTTAAAAGCATGTTTAATCACTCACAATAAGGGATTTCCCATCTGTGCAGTGGCATGACAACCCAAACAAAACTGCAAAACAGTGAAACTAGAAGGGCCAGTGCTATTCAGTGCTACTGAAGTGTGTCACATCAAGTACAGTTCAAGAAACAGCAGTATTTTACCACTGCAACAACCTGTATTTTAATAACACGGTTGAGCCAGAGACAGTAATATGGCTGGGACTTTTTTTTTCCTCTAAGCTGTTTTTGGTTTTTCTTTTCTTCCATCAAAACACCCGCATTTGTTGGACAAGCTTCGCTCCTCTGCCATACATGCTTTAGATGGTGTGATCAATAGCCATTGATTGGAGAATATCGAGTCTGCTGCAGGGCCAAGTTTGAACGTAAGCCACTGATGTAGAAATGTAGAAGTGTCCATCTATTCACAATCCCGGTCTAATTCACACTTAATCTTTCCGTTCCTATACATTTTGATTTAATTCAGTGTTCTCTTAGATGTGTTTTTCCACCGTAATCATTTAAGGAGTTATACACTTAATCCAGTTCTAGAAGGGTAAAATAGCTACCGGTCAAACACTACTGATGGAGATAAATCACAGTTTTTATTAGATGGTTTAATGTTTCATTTGGAGCAACAAAACTCAACAGAAAACAACCAAGGACCTTTTTAGTTTTCAAGAACAGTAGGGCACCTGCAAACTATAAATAAACATACATACTTTTGATTGTGTCGCATACTCATTAGGGCTATAATTATTGTTTTTTGACCACCAAGAAATACCATTGAATAAAGGATCAAAATAACATACCTGCATAAGGACACATGCTACATAAGACCTTTGGGTGATAAATCGATCCATAAATCTCCCACTGAATACATTTTAAGTCCTAATCAATTATTAAAGTTGCCAATTATTATATCACATCAACCAGCTGGGCAATAAATGACACTCTAATGCAATCTGCTTTATTCTGTAATTAAAACTATTGTCAGTTAAACAGACAACAGATGGTACATTGTTACCAAGTGGGCACTATTTAGGGTTTGACTGAAGATCTGAGCATCTTCAGAGCATTTGAACACTTTTGAAAGATACATCCAAATATTTTTTTTCTAAAGTCTTTTATGGATATTTGTACGTTTACAGCATGAATTCAACAGTTCAACCTATTATATCTCCAAGAGCTATTCATTACCTTAAATGCAAATGCTTTCAAAAGGAAGATTGATTTCTAAGAACACTAATGATTGATGTCTTACGGATAACACCGTCCAGCATAACCATTCCTAACACTTCCTAAATATCGCTATTGATACGAGCTGAAGCAGATAGAGTCATGATTCGTCGTCTCAAAGATAACTCACATCTCTGAAGCGGTTCCAGTGCTTGATCTTGCGACTGTACTGGGAAATGGTGGACAGCCACTGTTCATCTTCCATGAAATTCCCCGTCTTCTCCGGTTCTTTCCCGCTCTTAACGTCCACCTGCACGGAAACCCGCACGAGCATTAGCAACGGGACGAGAAGACATCCCAGATCATTCATCCCCACCATTATTCCGCTTGTCTGATGTCTCGATTCCTGTTCTTTAAAGAACGAGAGACGGATGCTGAGACTACGGTGAAGTGTGACCTGATTACAGGATGCGTCTTCCCTGAGAGAGAGAGAGAGAGAGAGAGAGAGAGAGAGAGAGAGAGAGACGCGCAGGGCTGCTCGGAATTTCATGAAATTCTGTTATTGTCACATTATGGAATCTTTCGAGATCTCAGTAACAGAAAATAACTATTGCAATATAAAAATGCTGCCCACTTTTGCCTGCCATTTGCTTTTAAAACAGAACAATTTTCACTTATAACGCGTGATTTTCAATAGTATGTTCTTAAAACAAATGGACCATTTCATATGATTTTTTAATTTTTTAAATATAGGTGTCCCTATACATTTTGTCAGTACTATTTTGTAAAATAAATACATTTATAAAATTTTATATAAAAAAAAAATATATATATATATAAATATATATATATATAGTTAATATTGTAGTTATCGGGCTATTTGATATAAATTGAATGGGGTTTTATACTGAGACCTACATAAATTAGGTGAATCGAAATATCTCAAACAATTTATTTATTTTAAATTTGTTGAAAAAAAAAAAAATTAATAGACAATGAACAAAAATGTCAGTAGGTGGGTATATTTATGCAGTTTACATCCATATAATCATTATGAGTGCCTTCATTGTTCATTTATTCAAGGATACCTTCTAACCACTGCTTCATTTAAAAATGAATCAAGGGACTGTCCTTTGTGGGTCATTGGATCATTCACTCGACCTAGCCTATTTGTTGAAAATAACTCCTTCGAATTCATAAAGGAAACAAGTGACTGGCTGAATTCAGCACTATAGACACTGCCACACTCATACTATTTCTACAATGTTTTATATTGCTGGAATTGTAATAGTCACTGTCTGTGTGAGGGAATCACTGAACTATTCATTGAACTAATACAGTCAAAAAATTAATTTGGTCAAATTAATAAATAGCAAATTTCTAAATAAAAATTTGAATTGCATTTCCCCAGTGACAAGGCCTAATATCTTGAGATCTTTAGTTTTTTTTTTTTTAAGTAGGTCTGACATACTTCAAATGTTGTAAAGTAAACATTTTATGTAAACTTTAAATGTTGATTTACATACGTATTTAGATCCACTCACTTCCTACTTTCTATTTTTTTGCATCTGCATGAAATTTGCTTTAATACCGAACCAACTATCGTAGCTTGTTTTGTCCTAGTAATCAGAGGGGATTCTTGTGTGTGTGTGTGTGTGTGTGTGTGTGTGTAATTTTGTTCCAAATAGCGCTGTAGTATCAACCTATTTTCAACTGAACAATGAGTATAAAATAGTTTGCTACACTTTCATTTGCAGCAGGCCTTCAGATTCATTAGATTTTCTGTGTGCACAAGAGTAAATCTTATTATTTCATTGCTAATGGCAGGATATTAAGTTATATAATCTGTTTTTCCCAATGCAACTAGTTCATATTAATGATGAGCATGAAAAAGTGTTTGGATTGAAACCATTTATGAGAGTGTGTGATATTTAATACAGCTTATGGTTGATAAGGTGTATTATTATGGACCAAAGCAAGCAAGCAAATACCATGTTTTATTTCAACGAAACTAAAAGTGTTCAGATAGAAACATGCACCTGATACTGACACCAAAACGATGTGACATACAAAGCACTGACTGACAGGACAGAACTGACAGAACACACATGACATCGTTTAGCTGTGTGTGAATATGTCAGCGTATAGTGTAACTCAATCCCGAAAGCCCCACCGGGTTTTCAAGTGGTCATTTTTGACCATGGCTATAGTTGTCACTTGCTGTAGTTTCAATATATGTGACACCTGATTCATATGAAAGAACATAAGCTGCAGGCAAGCAATGCAAACCTCAACATATACTTGACATAGAACATACATACTGTACAGGGTTTTTTTTTTTTTTTTTTTTTTTTTTTACACATATTTGTCACAGAACACAAAATCCCAATTATAAATATATTTATATATAACACATAAACATCAGAGCAGAACACTGACATTCATACATTTGACAGTCAATTGTAGGGCTATGCAAAGTAACATATCTTTAAAAAAGAAAAAGAAAACACTTTCAGTATAGGCAAAAATGCCATAAAACAATAAAGAAATCTTGCAATTACATGCAAACTAGGACCTTCATATAGTGCATGTCATTGTAAACTATGAATATACCCACGAGACACATTTTCATCTGTGAAAAATTCAACATGGCATCTCTGCAGAATAAGGTCTATAGAACTCATTTTTATCTGTTCACACAGTCCATGGGAATCAAACCCATGGTCTTGTTGATGCCAGAAAAATGCACTGCTTGAGCTAGATAAAGAACATAAGAGACACACTGATGTTATATTACTCCTCCTCCTCTCAGATGTACTAAGAAGAAACATCAATGTTTAGAGGTGAAGTTGTACCACATGGACCAGGACAGGGTGCATGTTTTCCCTGCTCTCATCCCTTCCCAGCACTGCAGCGCAGTGTCACTTCTGCCACTAATATGCTGCAGTGAAGGCAAATCACTTTCCCTTCTTCATTTCATTCTTTCATCTGCAGTGAGAGTCTAAAAAGATTTCATTACCCTGCATGGCAAATCACTTCTAAATTTCCCTTTAGTGATTTTTACTGATGTGTCTTTTCACCTTTGGTCTTATTTTTGGCTTTGTTGATTCAAGGTGGCAGTTTTTTCACAGGTAACCGGAGACATATGGACATATATACTAACATGGTTATAGGAAAGCTGTCATATCTCATTGATCATAACATTAATGACCAGCTGATAATAGACTAACCCGTTTGTTCATCAAATAAATAAATATAGCCTGTGGCCTAATACTGATTTAAAGCAACTGATTGTGGAGATGGAATTTCTGGGGACAAAACAGAAACCATTCTTCTTTTTAGAAGTCAGTGTTACCATCAGAATGATTTCAAAAATTATTTTGATATTTCAAGGAGAGAAAAAAATACATATACACAAATACATGTATAGAGCCAGAGTGAGCAGACATGCTCTTTTTCCCAAACAAATCCTTGGGATATGTCGGGATTTCTACATTGACTTCTCTGAAGCACACAGCTAATCATTAAAGTGGCTCTATTAATCTTCACTGAAGGTGTTAAACAATGCCTTAGCCTATAATTGCCTTCCTAGTAATAGGAAGGCAATAGTTTTGCTGACAGAACGATTTCAGTGCTGTTTTAGGCTTAGGTTCTCCAAAAAGGGGGTCAAATTGAAAATGGCATGACATTTAAATAATCACTTATCTGAGCAATGTCTCTGAAGGAAAGCGACCTCCTCGTGGTCCACTAGACAAGTGGCTTGGATCTCTCTGTTAACCTTGAGTGTAATTTTATCACAATCTAAAACTTGCTGTGCTGCATATTGGAGGTGCATGAAAGAACACTACATCTCAGCAAGAATTGTTCAACAACATCAGAGTTTCTCCTGGCCCTCTGGGAGCTGGGATCCTTTTTGTCCTCCCCTGGAATTAATCAAATCTTAAATGGAACAATGTTTTGGACGAAGACAGATTATTCAGATGCAGTGTGCTGGGTTATGTTCTTGATATTACTAATCAAACATAGTTCTCTCTCACTCAAGAAATGCTCCAGTATTTTGTCGTCAGATTATATTATCATTCCAGACTCGGTCACAATTAGTTCATATGTAGTTCTGGAGATAATGGTTTCAAGACTTTAAATATCGTGACCACAGACAAAACAAGAGTCTGTCTTCTTTCCTGAAAGCATGGTGTTTCTATGGTTACTTCTGAATACTCAAAGCAGTCCAGGGACCAATCTGTTGCTCCTCCCCTCTCTGTGCTGCCCATTAAATAAGCTCAGACCATGATTTCATAAAACTCAGACCACCAACACTGAGCCCACCTACATCAGTCAAGACACTTGCAGTGTCCATTAGTCCACCTGGTTTTCATCTTAATAAAAATACTGTTTTTAGGTTTTGAAAGGACAGTTATATGTAGGTATAGCATTGCCGTGGATCAAACATAAGCGTATGTTGTTGATCACACAGATGAGGAATGGGTTTGTGACTGTGGGATGGAAAGGCAGAGTTAACATCAATATATTTGATCGTTTTTTTTTTAATTTTTTTTTTAATGTGTATGCTTTGTTATTCCAATGTTATGACCACAGAACAGATGTTGAGAAGGCTAGCGTTCAATTTTTTTTTTTTTAATGATTTCTAGTAGCAAAGCTCATGACTGCCTCCTGGTGCACAATTTTAATCTGCAAATCCCAATCTATACTACCTTACAAAGGTTTGGGGTCAGTAAGATATATAGATATGGAAATATATATATATATATCTATCTATATATCTATCTATCTATCTATATATATATATATATATATATATATATATATATATTTTTTTTTTTTTTTTTTTTTTTCTGTAACACCAAATCAGTATATTTGAATGATTTCTGAAGAGTCATGTAACTGAAGACTGGAGTAATGGCTGCTGAAAATTCAGCTTTGTCATTTTAAATAGAAATATCTCACAATATGACTGTTTTTACTATATTTTTAATATGCAGCCTTAGTAATGCAGCCTCTTATCGACCCCAAACGTTTGAAGTGTAGTGTATGTCCAAACAGACTTACTTATTTTTCAGAAACGGTTGCCATGTTCTCAGACAATAAATAACAATAATAAAATATGATCACATTTCTTGCAGTTTTATTCCCAAAAGGACCAAAAGCATTATTTCCTACTAAAATAATTCATCAACCAGATCTTAACAATTATTTAAATATCTTTAATTTGGCCAATTCAATTTGGTTCATCATTTTGATTTGGGTGATTACAAACATTGTTTTCTTTAGATGCAAGTCAATGATGGGTACAAAATGAACATTTTACTTTCAGACGGACATCCTTTCTGAAGCACCACTGGATGCAAGTATTTCAGAACATAAAAAAAAATCTATTTATATGGCTACAATTTATTTTATTTTTTTGTAAATGACTGCTGCAAACGCAACATATGCTTGGAATGTGAAACTATACATAATTGGGTTTAAACTACATTTAGCAAAAAGAACATGTATTTATATCATCTCCAAGAAAATTTTAGTGTCTTATTGGTTGAAGCATTAATGTCAAGCATCGATGTTTTTCCTTCCTATATTACATAATGCAGACAGCTTACAGTAAGCCTGGATCTGGCAAGGCACTTGATTCTGCTTTAGAACCCTCAATCTACATTCTGCAAAACACAGTTAAAATCAATGTTTAAAATGCTCTAAAAAAATATTAAAATGGAAGAAAATAGTATGATACTATTTAATAAATACAATTATTCATTTTCCATTTGCATAAATATCAAACATTCTTTTTAAAAATCCAACAGGCAAAACCACAGTGAACAATTCATTGAACGCTGAATGACACCAGCTTAATCATTTGACTTCCTGTGGTCAGATAAATGGATCAAACACTACTAGAAATTTCAGAGATGGCTCAGAAAACCCAAATATTGGTATTGAAAAAAAAATGCTTTGAGAAGAAAAGGTGAAAAAAATAAAATAAAATAAAAGCAGTGAGCTAGCAGCATTGATTACCATTTAACAGCGGTGTACTTTCCTCTCTACCAGCTAATCATCCAATGCTTTGTTTTATTTCATTACATATTTAAATCCATATTTAAAACCATTTTACAGATGGCAAGATCTTCCATGACTTGAAATTTTCTGCAGATTCTGAAGGAGAGATGAGAGTGGATCCCTGTGGCACCAGGATGGGCTCTCTTTGCTTCTCTTGAACTGGTGCAATGCAACGTCCCATTTTAGCAAAGAGAACAGAGCATTTCTGTATATGATCATTTTCAAATGACGTCTCAACAGGACACTATCTGAAAAATAACAAAATGACAAAACACGTTTAAAGAAAGCCAACAGGTCAACTGGCTAAACTAGATAAACAATTGAAAATTCAGAAAAGCAAAGTAAACTCACATACTGCTACTCAGTGTCCATGTAACAGAACCTGTATTTCTGAAAGTTTCGAGCAACTGGGTGTTGCCATTTTCTGTGCCCTTTGGAATAAGTCTGTGTCCCCAAAGTAACGTGCCCGATACAACAAGCCTTCCTCTGCAAACAAGAGCACAGATGTCTAGGTTTTCAGAACATTATGCAAAATTACACCTGCATTATGTGGACAGGCAAAGTTGAATATATGAAACATTGCTTTATTCATCATCTATGAACACGCATTATTAAACAGATACTTCACTAACATCTATGTCGTTCCAAACCCTTAAAAGCTTCGTTTGTCTTCGGAACACAATTTTAAGATATTTTGGATGAAAACCGGGAGGCTTGTGACTGTCCCATTGACTGGAAAGTAAATTACACTGTCAAGGTCCACTACTGATGACAGATGGACTATTCTGACGATGTCTTTCATACTTTTCTGGACCTTGACAGTGTAACTTACTTGCCAGTCAATGGGACAGTCACAAGCCTATCCAAATATCCAAAATATCTTAAATTGTGTTCCGAAGACAAACAAAGCTTTTACAGGTTTGGAATGACATGGGAGAAAATGATTAATTCTGAGATGCAGTATCCCTCTAAGCAGCTTCATATGCGTCACATACTTTGTTGTTTCTCCTTCCAGCAGTTGTTTCTCAGGTTTGATATATAGTCCTCCTCCACACTTTGTTCAACATTCTTAAGATTCATCCCCGTGTATTCTTCTGAGAAGTGGTCGCCCACATAGTAAGCCACCTTCAGAGCGGCAGTGTGTCGCCTGTTTGTGTGGCCCATGGATCTAAAGCAGGTGGAATGTTCAACGTCAGAGATATTTATCACTTGCATGACAACCATCATTCTTTAACTAGATAAACATATTTCTGCTTCGATTTTGAACATCTTTCTTTAACACTGAGATTTAAAGATATGATGACAAACGATATTTTGTTAGCTTAGTTTGACGGCTAAATCAGAACACACAGTGGGATAGGGAAAGTGCTTCATTATAACCATCAAACACACACCAGTGTTAAATAATACGGTATAATACTAATACACCAAGTACACATGATTTTTTTGTGTGTTTTAAGACAATGCACATTTTGGTCAATGTTGGTCTTACGGTCTGAGGCTGAGGCTGTATGGAGGACTGGAAACCATCATCTGGCTGAGAGCCGAGACTATGATCAGAATGAGTATTGGCATCAGTTGTACAAACAAGGCAAGGCCACCCTGGATGATAAAAATCATTCATTGAAATTAAACTGTACACCAAGACATAATGCCTGTATACGTCTTTTAAATCCATACCAACAGGCTCAAATAATGCAACGCAACATATCACAAACAATTTTTGTTCTCTTGACCATAGATGCCACACACAGGCTTTCGCTATACAATTTGCATCTCAACTAAATGTATCTTTGCATCTTAGTAAACAAATCAAAAACACTGAGGCAGATATTCTTTTTTTTTTTCTTCTTTTTTGAAGTGCAAACATCATTTAGTGTTTTCAAGACATCATGTTACGATTTAAAACCTTTTAAGTCCTTAATTTGTAGGAGGGAGAATAAACCCTTTTTGAGACCTGCAGAAACATTTAATAAAGAGCAATGTCTTCTTAATTGTCATTTCACCTGCATATCGAGATTTGTGAACTCTAGTCAGTCGAAACAGTATATCTATGATATTATGTTATGTTGAATATCAAAGCTTGTTGTGTTTATTTATGACTTGTGAACATATTAATGTTTTTAGATTTGTGGAGTTCAAATATTTTGAAGTGAAAGGCAAAAACCACTAGTATAATTTTGCATTGTGTGCTATGACTATATTCCCCTTAATAACACACCATCTGATGCCTCATCATTCTGTACATGCTACACTTAAATGTAAATAATGTTACAATAAATGCACATCTCCCCCCACCTTAACCTACAAGTAAAACATCTGCACAAAACCCCTTATAATCTCTTACTTCTCTCTGTTGTTCTCGTCGTTCGTGACGCGGTTGATGGCCAAACCTCATTCTTCCATTGCTGTACACATGCACATTACCTAGAAGCGTAAACAGAAATGGCACAATGACACATTTCGGCTTTGAATGTATCTGACATGTTGCAATTCTAAAACCACACATAAAAAGGTCACAGGACTCACTGGTGGGAAATCCACCTCCGAAGAACATATTGAAAAGGTCCTCGGGGGATATATCTGCCTCAAAATTTCTGTGATAGGTCCTGTGCCTGTGAGTCGGATGGGCTTTTTCTTCACCGTAAACATCGTACTGCCTTCTTTTTTCAGGGTTACTCAGAACTGCATAAGCATTACCTATAGCTGTTGAAGACCAGAAAAACAAAACATTTGAGAAAACCACATGCAAACCTTCTGCATACTGATTGCAGAAACCCCGAAGTCATGCATTTTACCTTTAAATGATTCAGTGGCACCAGGCGCATGGTTTTTATCTGGATGAAACTTTAGAGCCAACTTTCGGTAGGCTTTTTTCAGATCCTCCTCGGAGGCTTCTTTACTGACTCCAAGAATCTCATAATAGTCCTTACATCTCTTAATTCTGCATCAAAAGAATGACAGATCACAGTAGAATAGGAAGAAAGTAGTCAGGCGGTGAAACCACTATGCATGCACACTTATAAACCAAAATGTTTAGAAATAATGACGATTTCCCGGACTTTTAGGCAAGCAGTGTGAAACAAATAACAGACCTTTTGACAGCATCCAGCTGCTCTGATGTGTATGGTTTGGTTGATTCTGTGGCACCATGTCCAGAGGAGTGATCTTCAGTGCTGTGGTTTTGGTTTTGTAATCCATCATTTTCTCTACTGTTTTCTTCACTTGTGGAAGGTCCTCCATTCTGAGCAGCAGACTCTAGTAAAGCTGAGACAAGAACACTTTCATTTAAATAAGAAGCACTGGCATCTATATATCTATATATCTATACTAAATCCAACAACCCACTATATCTAATTATCTACCTGTATATTCAGTATATTCTAATTATCTATATATTTAACCCACTCTATCTATTTCTCTATAAGTGATAAAATATATATAAATAATAAATACTAAATTTTAATTAAGGTTATATTACATACGATTACGTCACTTAAGTTACATATGTAAATACTATACAAAGACCTAGTAGAACTGATCTACATATAACCAAGAACTGTAAATATATTGTTCGACAACATACAGTTAACGTTAGATCAATTAAAGGTAGGAAATACTGTTTTTTCACAGCCATAATAAAAGCTCGAGATCCCAAGGCCTAATTAGCGTCTAACTACAGACTTCAGCCTTTCTGGTGGCCTTTAAACAGACCTCTTACGATCTCCGCTATTCATTTATTAACATTAAACGCACATCTCGCCTTGTCGGTGGGAAACAGTCTCTGTGCCTTCTCGAGGAACCGTCTGGCTTTGTCGGGCTCGTTATCTCGCAGCGCTGCGATCGCTATTTCGATGCAGCGCTCCGCTTCGTCCTTGTTTGATTCCATTGCGACGGCGGAACTGATGACTGATCTCTTTGCTGACCCCTTAGACGCAGCCTGATGACGTGTACTGTAACGTCAAGAGTTTTTCACTAGTCAATAGAACGTCCACCTTCCAGTGATGAAAAGACATCAAATTGACATTAAAAAAGCACAACAAACAAAAAAATTGCCATGACGTTTATTTGATTTAAATTGAACGTCAAATATATTGGACTAGATATAAATTAAACAAATTTCAATGTGGCATTCTGCCGTCAAAGTGAATTTAAAATGATGTTACTGCATCTTGATAAAATCTTAACTAATATTTGACGTCAAATTGCTATCAAGGTTTCCCATACTGTAAAATCTAAATAATGATAAAAAAAAACTGCAGAAAGGACTGATTGTCCTATGTTTATCTGTTTGTATTTTTCCATCCCTTTTTAAGATTTGTACTTTGTATTTCAATAGTCTACAACTAAGATAAAAATATTTATTTTGAGAGTGATGAGGTTTGATCTACTCCATATATTTTTTTAAAAGTTTTTTTTTAATTTAAGCTATTTTTAGTCACGTTTATTTACAATAATTTGTTATTTTTACTTTATTGATAAATTTGTTTATTCTGCTTATCGATGTTTGTTCTCTTGAAGTTATTTGTATAATTCATACAATTTATTGAATATATTTTATTTGATAAAAACAATAATAATAATAATAATAATAATAATAATAATAATAATAATAATAATAATAATAATAAAATCCCTTTGTACTTCCGGAAACTTGCTGTGGTATGAAAGCAGAGTGGGTGCACTAGTAAAGGAAGTAACAATCATGGCAAACAAACAAGTAGAAGTGACATTTTATCGGAAATCATGATTACATTATACAGTATAAAACAGATAGGAATAATAACTCGTTTTATATGGGTACAGCACATGTGGGAATTCAACGAGAAGGTTAGACAAAAGAAGCCTTAAAGATGGATGAACCAAGTATAAATATTGCACTTAACAGGGCAGAAGGGAAAACATTTGATATTAAAAGCATGCAACATGAAATGACAGATGTATTGTCAAACAGGTCGCCATTATTACAATGTACAAAAGAGCATGAGAAGTAAAACCATTCATAATAGTAGTAGAGAGCAATTCATTTTCACACATATACGAACCGGACATTCAAATCTTAACCAAAAATTACACAGTATTATAATGAAACATAATACTGGTTTATGCGATGTTTGTTAAATAGAAGCAACAGTGGAACACGTTTTGATGATATATGTAGCCTTACTGCATATGCAAGGGAAAGGGAACGACCTAACTTGAATTGCAGTCCTTAGGAATTAAATAATTCATATTAAATAACATATCAAATGATGGTCCAAATGCAGGAAAACAATTTTAATATTTATTAGGAACTGTGGATTAATAGACAGAATATGAAATTACGTGAGAAACGAGTCATTCTCATCACACAGTAGGTGGCGGTAAGCTCCTATGAAGTTGGTTCGCAACGCGCCATAAATCCAAAAGAAGAAGTAGTAAAGGAACGTCATTAGTGCGTCGTATCAAGTTGTTTATGGGCACTTAGAAAAACGTATTTTACTGGATTGTTGTCAGTTTACACGTTTATGTTTATGCAAAATAAATCTAGAGCACCGACGTGATAAATAATATCTTTTTAGTGTGTTTGCGCGTGTGACCTCAAGCGTTCACTGAATAGTTTGCAGCAATGTCGAGCAAATGCTCTTACAATTAACATGGCCACTATTGAAACAAATAATTTTTATACCTAAAACATGCTTTAGTTATTCAATAACCAGCCGCTGTGTTGTCAATACTGGCTGTAAGCTTATAAATAGAAGAAAGGAAACCCAGACTACCTGCTGGCATGCTTGCCTTGGATGAGAGACTGGCTGACAGTGTGAAAAGTGAGATACAGCCAAGTATGGTGACCCATGCTCTGCATTTAACTCATCCAAATTGCACACACACAGCAGTGAACACACACCTGGAGCAGTGGGCAGCTATATAATCCAGTGCCCGGGGAGCAGTTGGGTATTCGGTGCCTTGCCTTGCACCTCAGTCATGGTATTGAGGGAGAGAGCGCTGTACATTCACTCCCCAACCTACAATTCCTGCTGGCCCAAGACTCAAACTCAAACTCAACCTTTTGGATTATAAATCCAACTCTCTAACCATTAGGCCACGACTTTACCCAATGAACACAGAGCGAGCCAGCCAGTGAAGAATGAATGGCCATAGTTTCCTTTCATCCTCAGACCCTAAAACCTGAGGAGACATCTATAAGATTAGATTCAACTTTATTGTCATTGTTCATGCAAGGTACAAGGCAACAAAATGCAGTTAGCATCTAACCAGAAGTGCAATAAGCAGTAAGTACGGGATACACAGTGGCTACAATATGTTACAGGTGTACAATAAATATACAGATAAGGCAGTACTATGGACATAATTAACTAATTTTTAAATACTATCAGCATGATATACAGATACTATACAGATGGATTTTGCAATTAGTGTATGTACACTATAATCAGAAACTATGAACATCATACACTAGGACAATAGACATCAAAAAGTGCATAGAAAAATATTCCAGTGTGCAAATGGATTATTCAGTATTCTGTATGAATGATCAGACAGTAGTACAAGTAATAAAAAATTTAACTGGTAAAAAGCTGCTCTGGTGGAGCACTTCACACAACGTCCCAGAGCAGTTTGTCAGTTGGATTCTCTGTACTTCCAGGAGACCACAATGACCCACTGCAGTCATGAACAATCCCCCTATATCAGCTTCTACATAGACAGCTCCATATTTTTCGAGGGGGTGCTTGGCTTTAAGTTCCGCATTTTTAGCTGATTCTTTCTTTCAGGTGAATCGGGGAGCAGCGGAAGCTTTGTTCAAGACTCTTGCAGAGCTGAATCAGCACCCTACTTGATGTCTGCTGTGGTGCTGGATCCATTGGCATCTTGTTATCACCACAGATGAGGAGAGTAATTGGCATTGAGCTAATTCAGCTGGCGGTTGAGGACATCAAGTTTAATCAAGCACTAAACAGAGTTCATAACTGTGAATGTCTCTCAGGCAAAGCAGTTGTTTTTCTACCAAATCTGATGGCCACTTTGAATTCTGACGGCTAGCTGAAAGCTTTGGTGAATCTGTCCAGGGCTGGCCTACATTATCGAGTACATAAGTCAGAGAATTGAGGAACTACCCAGCCATAAGAAGGCTTGTCTATATCACGCAAAACTGATGGGGAGGCAATGAGGAACATTAGAGGCCTGTGCTGTAGTTCAGACTATAAGAGGAAGATCACTGCAGAAGCCTTCACACCAACTGTGATCGTCCCTGTGGACCTGTTTCCTCACACTCCTCACTGTGAACTAGTGCTTGTGTTTGAGCTATAGTGGCTGTTTTTAAGAGTTGTTTTTGGAATTCATTCACTTTTTATTTTTGCCATTAAATGTCAGTGGAAAATTGTCAATGCAGTTACTCTCTTAATATATTTATTATTGTAATCTAAATCTATCAAATATATTTTTGCTACTTTAATTAAAAAATCACCATAGCAGAATCTCAGTGATACTAAAATAACACATTTAGTAGGCTAATGCCGTATTAGTTTTCTTCTAGCAAATCCCTTACATTGTCACTAGAGGGTGCTATTGCCTCATCCCTCCATTTTGTACAACGCTGCATAGATGTGGTGCACTGTTAGATAACCTATGTCACACTTTCATAACTAACTTGATCAGAGAATCCAGTGCTTTTATGTATACTTACAGGATTTGTTAAGTCTGATGGTAAGTATGATCAAGTTGTGAAAATAGGACGGATTCCTTAAGCTTTAACAGAAAGTTTACATTTAAAAATATCAATGCAACAGAATAAACATATCTTGATGAGCACAACTATCATTTTTCACCTTCATGTGCTATGCTCTTTCTGTTTAAGTATGGACATAGATCCACCACCATGTATTCAGTATCCTTCAGTATGACACAGTTATGTCTGGTCGAGAAAGGCTGATGATTTGGATGAAGCAAGCTTACTACAAATCACCTACTGAACAAGGCAAAAACTGTATAGTAAGTGCACAGATTGAGTGAACATTAAGTAAATGCTTTTTGACCAGAGTCAGTATACTGAGCCATTTTGTGTAATATGAAACAGTTACACAATACAATACCATTCAATTACTGTAATCTGCTCAGCAGTACATTTTGAAATTGGAGATGAGATCCGGCTATGGGAAATTATAGTAGCCCACAAGAACTTCCCTGTTTGATGAACTACAGATTTGTTGTCATTTTAGCACTCAAGGATCCTTATTTCCTCTTTGTAACATATGCAGCTCTTCAGAAAATAGCTTTATTCACCAGTACGCCTACAGTATGCTGCTTGTTTAGACTAGTAACAAACAAAAAAACAACCAAACTGTTATTCTTTTAAAATAGCCCGCTGAAAGGTTTGCATTTTTATTTACAGCATTGTGAGATACAGTAACCCCATTCACAGACAACAATTGACTTGAGATATATTTGTGATAGAAGTGCAAAGGCTTGCATTTTCTAATTAACACATGTATATTAAAAGAGACAAGCTTTGTAGAGATGTGATGTGATCTGCATCACACACTGTGAGAGTAAACGGATGAAGTGTTGCCTGTTAAAGCCCAGCGTACATGGCGTCCACAACATAAGCATCAGATAACCAGGCAACCAATGAAACTGGTAGGGCTAGATGGCATCCTCTCAGCCTCGCCCAATTGCATCATTTGCAACGAAATCAGAGGCGTAGACACGCAAAAACTTGAAAATTAAACCACTTGACTGGGGAACCTGCCTGCTAGCATCGAATCAAATTGCTATAATTCTTTATAGTTGCATCGCAAACAAGGTAAGCAGATGCGCGGATGCGGCTTTATTCCAGCGTGCCTTTGAGACAGATGTCACACCCATTTTGTGCAGAATTGAATGTATTCGTTGCATGAGGGCTTTGTCTTTTAGAATAATGCTAACTGGAGTGACAGGTGGCTTTTCTTTGTTGATGGTCGTGGAAATATAATCGACTCGTTCTCTTGACAGGAGACAAAAACGAGCATGAAAGAAATGGCCGAAACGACGATAACAGAGGATGTTTATGACGATTCATACGAGGAGAAACCGGGCCCAAAACCCCCTGTCCAAATCGTTTGGAGAAACGTTATATTAATGTCCCTATTGCACCTAGGAGCTCTTTATGGTCTGACGATTCTTCCATTTGTCTCTTCCTTAACGCTGATCTGGAGTGAGTATGTGACTGCTAATTCTGAACGGACTGACGTTTTTATTTTTATGGCGATTGTTTATGTATATGAGACTGCATAATGTTGTAATGTTTGCAATTACGGGTTTTGATCTACTGTGGGTAGATATTTTAATCATATTAATTAAGACAGATGTAGACTTTGAATACATGTAAAGTTAATTTCACGTTTATGTTCACTGAATGTCTATTTTGTGCAGTCTTCGTGAAATACATTGGAAATCGATTAATTAGTGTGTATTTTATATATCAAAATATATCAAATTAAACAGGAACAGGAATCCTGCTGATTTGTATTAGGCTATATCAGTTCAGTTTTTTTCTACATCCATTGACCTGATTATGAATCAATCTATAAATCAGACATGGCATTAGCTGAAAATATTTTTTTTTTATCATGTACATTTTTAATCTCTTTTATACTGCCATGCAACGTTTGCTGTCAGAAGGTATGTGTGGTGTATGGTGGTTATGTATGTTTTTATGTAGTGTTCCTGTAGCTCAAGTGGTAGAGCATTGCGTGATCAAGCTTCCACAAAGTTGAGGGTTCAATTCCCAGGGAACACATGATAGGTCAAAATTGATAGCCTGAATGCAATGTAAAGCGTCTGCTAAATGCATAAATGTAATTTAATATAACCCCTATTGCTCATATATAATTGGTAAAACTCAGCAACACTCCACAGTTTCGCTTTCTTGTTTTGCAGGTATTTCCTCTCATAAGGGTGGAGGTGTTCTTCCCTTAAAGATTCAAAGTTGTGATTACTATTCTCAGATATTATCAATTACTGTGTCATATTTTTTTTTTGAAAAGCGAAAAATGTCAGGCCACTTTGTCTCAGCTAAATTTGTTATGTAGCTCAATGTTAAAAGTGTTTTGTAAGCATGCGTGTGTGCAAGTGTGACAGCGAGACAGTCCTGTGTATAATTTGAAATCCTACCAAAAGCTATAAACGTGCTCCTCTGTTGTGTACAGTTTTGGAGTCACATCGCCGCAAAATATTGTACCCTGGTGAACAAAGAACAATTGCTGTTGAAAAAGGCTCTCCATTGTAAATTGAGCCGGGTCATAACAGTGTGCCTTTATTCACAGTCTGTGGCCTAGTATCCCACATCCCTTGCAGCCTTGTCTGTCAACACACAGCGAGACATTTTGTCCTCTTATAGAGCGAACCAAGGGTGCACTTACAGTTACACACTATGCAAGCTGTGTGTAGTTCAGACTAATTTGTTTTTAAACATTCTGCTCTGTTTTCTCTCTTAATGTGACAGCGGGAGTGTGTTTCATGGTAAGCGCTCTAGGAATAACCGCCGGCGCCCATCGCCTTTGGAGCCACAGGTCCTACAAAGCCTCATTGCCATTACGAATCTTCCTAGCAACTGCAAACTCTATGGCTTTTCAGGTAAAACATTTTTTTTTAAGTGGATGAATCAATCTTTCACATTTAATAATGCAGAAACATTATTGTAGCTCAGATGGAATAGTGGTTAAAGATTTGGGCTAATATGTAGTATGTGTATATGTATATAGTACACACACACACACACACACACACTATTCTGTACTGTACAAAATGAATATTATATTACAGTTTCATTATCACCTTTCACTCACTTGTACTCAATGTTGAGTATGGCGGGTATACTATGCAATGACAATAATAATTTATATATATCCATTTAGAATGATATCTATGAGTGGGCCAGAGACCATCGTGTCCATCACAAGTTTTCTGAGACTGATGCGGACCCGCACAATGCCCACAGAGGTTTCTTCTTCTCTCACATCGGCTGGCTGCTGGTCCGCAAACACCCAGAAGTTATTGAGAAAGGACGCAAACTGGAGCTGGCTGACCTAAAAGCAGATGGGGTCGTAATGTTTCAGAGGAGGTCAGTGGGAAATTGTGATATTTCATAATAATAATAAGTTTCATAAATCTTCTCACCTACACCACCATATAAATGTTTGGGGTATGTCAAATTTTATTTTTTTATTAATATTTTTATTCAGCAAGGATGCATTAAATCGATCGAAAGTGACAGAAAAACATTCATATTGTTACAGAATATTCCAATGTTAAAATTAATTCTGTTATTTTAGAAAAAAGCAGTTTCAATATTGATAATAATAATAAATGTTTCTTGAGCACAAATGATTTCTTGAAGGATCACGTGACTCTGAAGACTGGAGTAATGGCTGCTGAAAGTTCAGTGTTAGTACCACAGGAATACATGACAATTAAAAAATATAGGGTGTATTAGTTAAAATATTCATTACACCTGTGATCCCGCAATTAGGAGCTGTCATTTGTACCAGGTCCCATATTTAGCACTAGTTAGTGTGGAATATTCAATATTCCTTCCCATCACTTTGAATGACATCCAACAAAAGTCCTGAGCTTCTTGATAAGAGTTTAAAGGGTTAGTTCACCCACAAATGAAAATTTGTCTGAGTTTTCTTTATTCACCCTTGAGGCATCCTAGGTGTATATGACTTTCATCTTTTAGATGAATCCATTTGGAGTTATATTAAAAATTGTCTGATCTTTCAAGCTCTCTCATTGCAGTCAGTGGATGTTGCATTGCTTCAGTCCAAAAGAAGTTCAATAAATAGCACCCAATCATAAAAAAGTGTCTCACGCGGCTCCAAGGAGTGAACAAATGCCTCCTGAAGCGAATTGTTGCATTTTTGTAAGAAAAATATCCAAGGTTTCTGCATATTCAAAACGTAATAATCACTTGAATTTAGCTTGTGCTCACTGTTGTAAAACAAAGCAATTCCGGTGATTGATGTATGAGGTCAGCTGTGTGCATACGCCACTCATAAGTGATGCACGCAGAAACGCAGCGGAGAGATCAAAACAAAACAATGGTCATTAATTAGAAGTACAAGATGAGGATTGTTAAGAAGAAAGTCAGGGGATTTCGATATAAGCCAAGAGGAGACTGGTTTTCCTTTTCTAAAGTAAGAAAACTTTGCTTCCTTTGATCCTGTTAACAAACATTGGTTTTGACAAGACTTATGTGCAACGCTGACCTCATACATCACGCTCCCGGAACTTCTTCTGTGTACAATTGTTGGCGCAAGCTAGATTCAAGTGATTATTATGTTATGAATATGGATATTTTCTTACAGTAATGCATTGATTCACTACAGAAGGCCTTTGTTTCACCCCTCGGGGCTGTGTGAGACACTTTTTTTAATGGATGGGCGATTTCATTTGGACTGAAACACTGCAACACCTGCTGACTGCAATGAGAGAGCTTGAAAGATCAAAGACAATTTTTAATATAACTCTGACTGGATTCATCTAAAAGATGGAAGTCATATACACCTAGGATGCCTCGAGGGTGAGTAAAACGCAGCCTATTTTTCATTTTGGGGTGAACTAACCCTCAAAGAACATTTCAAAGGATTGCTAGATAAGATAGTGGGAGAATAACTGGTTAGTCAGCATTTCAAACTGAATGTTGTGTTCCAGTTGAGGTTCAACAGCTGATGTTATTTCAGAAAATCTATGACGTACATAAGGAGAACATGTCACCATGTCATCATGTACAACAGTGATAAAATGACAATAGGATTTTTTTTTTTTTTTTATCTGTCATTTTCTGTCCTTAGGCATTACAAGTTATCTGTGGTGGTGATGTGCTTTCTCATCCCCACATTTGTACCTTGGTTCTTTTGGGAAGAGAGTCTTTTGACCAGTTTACTTAGTCCCTTGGTCTGATGAGATATACTGTGGTCCTTAATGCGACCTGGCTGGTCAACAGTGCAGCTCAACATGTGGGGAATGAGGCCCTATGACCACAACATCAATCCCAGAGAGAACAAGTTTGTTGCCTTCAGTGCCATTGGTAAGAACAATGTATTTTTATTTATTTATTAGAATATATGTTAATTTATGTTTAAATCATCTAGTTTTTACATTTATTTATTAAATAATAAATAATATATATATATATATAAATACAGAAGCCGTTAAACTGCTCTATGTATTTTAAAATAAAATATATTAATTTGTAAAATAATATCAATATTATTAAAGCTGTAAAAACACATTTTAGTCACACGAATAATGCAAGATATTGTACATGAATGCACAAGTAAACTAAACAGAGCAACAGCCATGTACATACAGTACTTCAAAAGTTTGAGGTTGGCAAGATTTTTTATTGTTTTTGAAAGTAGCCTTTTAAAGAGATGAAAATTAGCCCATGATTTACTCACCCTCATCATAGTGTGGGTGTTTAATGCTACATGCGCTTTTACAAGTTGTTTGAACTGAAATGTGTGTTTGCAGTGTGTGTACACAACCATGCATATAATGATAATAATCCACCCAATGTTTTTATTAGTCTAGTTAAAGCTGCGGTAGGGAACTTTTGACGCTCTAGCAGTTAATAAACAGAACTGCTTGCGTCTTGTGGGAAACAACTTTGTAGCCGGAGCTACTTCTCTCTATTTATGTCTATGAAGAATCACAAAGGTACTGGTTACTCCGCCGCGGTACCCCCGAAGCAATCTAAAATAGTC
>NC_039255.1:11448843-11494155 GCF_003368295.1 Carassius auratus
AAAATTCCCAGTTTGCGAATAAACCTATAAATTCTCGTTGTCGATTATCGCTTATTTTTTGCACCTCGAGAAATTATCTATTTATAGATAAATAAGATAAAAACATTAAATATAAACATAATATTAATCTTACTTACTGTAACGGAATGAGGTAAAGTGTAAAAAATGTACTACCATACTGTAAGTGGAAAGCAAATGAATCAGTAAATGGTTACTTTTGATTTATAGCACACCAACACACAACACACAAAAAAAAAAAAATAATAATAACTTTGTCCAAGAACACAGGTTATCCTTGCCTAAATCTACAGCTTCAACCTCTTCTATCTTTCGGGTAATATCTGTATTTATATTTTCTGCTTTCTTTAGACCAAATTAATGTACAGCGAAAAAAGCCAAGATGCCCTGCAGTGACGCTGGAAGTAAAAATGAAAGAAAATGGAAAGACTATTTACATCGACTTCGTTCTTGGTCTTAAGGTTCATCGTGCAAGCTGGCCAGACTTTACAAAAGATGGCTTCGAAATAGAAAACTGGCTTGGTAAAAAGGAGAAAGATAATATGAAGCGTCAACCATTCTACCTGGTTCCTAAATATGAGGGAAAGGGAAACGCAGAGCATGATGGACTGGTTGCAAAAGGTATTATGTGTTTATCATTAGATTGCTTTGTTTTATAATTATGAACTGTAGCCCCCTTTAAAAAAATTAAAACATGAAGAAAATTCAGTTATTTGGAAAAATGTCTTTTACACAGATGCCTGGCGAATTTCTTTTCACACGTCGAAAAAGAAATTTTGAAAAGGCATGGTCAGTCCAAGACATGCTGTGAGGTCGTTGGACAGAAATGTTGCCGGTATTTATTCTGTTCCTATTATGTCAAGTTTTGAATGCTGGGTAACATTTAAGTGCAGAGATGGTGTGTTGTGATGGTCCTTCATTGTTTGCTCTACTTCTATAGGAAGGAGTGTCTAAAGCTACTGAAGTATCTTCTTCAACAGCTCGAAGAGGATGAGTCCAAATCCAGTAAGATGGCCAGCTTCTGCTCCTATCATGCAAAGACCACCCTTCTCCATGCTTGTGCTACAAGGGGGACCGACAGCGAGTGGGCAGACAGTCAGCTGGCCGACTGCTTCAAGCAGCTTTTAGGAGACTTTGTGCAACACCTGAGAAAACGGCATCTCCCTAACTTTTTCATTCCATCCCATAATCTCTTACAACAAGCCTCCCGAGTAGCTGTGATTTCCTGGCAAATGAAATTGAATTCCAGCTAGATAAGAGATTTCCTATTTTCAGTTAATTCTGATTTTCTGTTTATTGTATTCATGCATGTTTTGTTATTTCATCTTAACAGACGATCATTGCTTAATACCATTTAGTAACACATATACCAGATAGTTTTATCGGTTTTTATTTGATATACATTCAACTGAACAAGATTGTTACATCATCTACAGTTGGGGGTATTTTACCTCAATTTCTCAATCAGTGTAGATAAAAAACAACTTAAATACTAAACTGGGGGGGGGGGGTATTAAAATAAATAAATGCATATGAAATGAATAAGAGTTTCTTAAACCTAACATAACTTATACGGCCAATTAAAAGGACTTCACAGGTCAAATGAGAGGATGAACATGAACTCCAGTGAGTATATTCATAGTAACATCAACCTGAAAGATACAATTAAAGATCAATACTACTGCTGGTACAACAGATACAAATTTGGGTTGGAAACATCTGGTAAACATTGAGAAATTTTGGTTGAATAATGGATAATTTAATTAATCTTAAATTTGTTGTGAAGTAAAGTAAAACATTTCCGTCTGGCTGATGTTACTGAAACTATGTAAAACTAAATAAATTAATGCAACA
Source organism: Carassius auratus (assembly GCF_003368295.1). Taxonomy (NCBI): domain Eukaryota; kingdom Metazoa; phylum Chordata; class Actinopteri; order Cypriniformes; family Cyprinidae; genus Carassius; species Carassius auratus. Next base: position 11,450,716 of record NC_039255.1, read on the forward strand.
AATATTACCTCACAAGTGTTCATCAGAACTGCCGATCTGAGTCTAAAACTACCTCTCTGTCCTCCTCTGGGTGCAAACATTTTTTTCTCCCTCTGGTGCTTTTCGTAACTTTCCACCATCAGTACCAGTTCTTCTGGTACATCTTAAAGAAAGGGCAAATGCTTCCATTTAACCGAATTCTCTATTAGGATGCTGTGTACATATATAGTAGTAAACATACTAAAGACAATCTCAACATTTCATGGAATGAGGCATTATTCTCTATAGTATACATAAAGCAAATTACTTTTTGTTACAATGTGTAAGACCTTTTACTAGCAGAAGGTGGTGGTGAGGCTTTTGAAAGGTTGAAAAAAATTCTAACCAAAAGAGATCTGGCTAAAACAATGTCTGGTCAGGTGGTAGTGTGGGGAATAAAAGATTTCACTTCCATCCAAACTGAGTATTTGACAAATAAATCTTTGAATCTAAACGTTGCAGTGAAGTAATTAACATTTGTTTTTCCATACTTATCCCACTTATTTCCAAACTTATCCCAAAGATGAAAAATGATGATTTAAAACTAGCTTTTGTTTGAAATTGTAGTAGCAATAATGAAAGGATATAAAAATATAAATGTGAATTTTTAGAGATTGAATAAAAATAAAAAAATAAACGGTTTCAACGTACACTAAACATCATGTACAGTGGAAAATATGTTGTTGTTGTTGTTGTTTTTCATCTGCAGTAAAGAAAACGGGACCATGATAATTGACTTATTCATGGTCTTAAATATACTGAACTATGTTGCTTATTGGACTGATATTGATCATATTAAGAAGTCTCTTTATTGGATACAGATATGACCATGGATATTTGTGCATCCCTACTACAGCCGTTTTTATTCTAGATTTCTCCACGAGGTTCACACAGTAGAGACAACAAGAAAGGGTGAACTAAAATTGTGACGGACTATTCGGTACATCCCCAATTTTCATATCATACAAATAACTTGCATGCTTACAAACACAATCTGCTATAACAAAGGTGCAGATTACTAACTAGTCAGTCAGAGGTTGAGTTTGCATTCTTCACATAGAGTTTAACAGACATAATGAAAGGAATGGATGCCTGTAGGTGTGTTTACCTGACCAGATTTTTCCAGGATAGTGATCAACTCAGAAGCTATTTTCCAGTCCTCTCTTGTTACCAGGGTTACAGATCCACCGGACCTCCTGAGTCAAGACATGGGACTCATTTACATAAAGAACCTGAATGATTCATTCTCACACTCCTTACTGCATCTGTCATTTCACAGTCACACCTTTCACTGCTTCACTTACCCTGCTCGACTGGTTCTCCCGATACGGTGCACAGACTCCTCCTCATTCTGTGGGAAATCATAGTTGAAAACATGCATGATGCCATGAACATCTAGCCCACATGAGACCAGGTCAGTTGCCACCAGAATGTGCACGCGACCTTTGACAGCAGCCACAAAGGCAGATAGAAATCTCACAGATCAATTTCAGTTAAACTTTTTAGGGGCTCGGTACAATCGCGGACTACAGCGAAAGTAGTCATAGTTGTAAAGTAAGCATTAACTGTGCCACTAGCCAAACCGTGTTGGTTTGAGTAGCTGGAAAACAACAACATTGACTGAACCAAAGGACTGAGTTTGGGGTCTCAGAAATGATAAATTTCACCCTTCTATTTACTGTTTACTAACATACCATCTTTAAAGTCCTGAAGTGCCTCTTCTCGGTCACAATGATTTCGGTCTGCATGCAGAGATTGAACCACTATACCCTGCAGACACAGGTTTCTGGACAGGTCATGGCTTTTTACGTAACAGCAGTAAAGAGAACATGAGAATCTCTGATATTCTCAACCAGTTTTGCTTCATGGTCTTACATTAGAGCCAACACAATTTGGTATTCAGTAATTTAATGCAGTCAGGTTCATAGTATTTTTATTTATTTTTTCATGGTTGGAGGACGAATGATCCCTATAAACAGCACCTATAGAGTAGAAAATATCTATACTGCTATTAAAACCACCCACATTGCATCAGGCTTTTGCATCGTTCAATCCAATTATGGAAATGCCACATCTAACTAGTTCTGGATCAGATTAAGCACTAAACCATACTGTCAAGTACCCTTTCCAAAGTGAGCATTTAGTTTTAATGTTTGCACAACTGTTGAACAACCACAAAAACCGGCATTTTTTACTGGGAGGTGGAAAAGCAAAACTTATGGGTTTTAACGTAAGTGAAAGCAAAAACAATTATGGCCACAAAAAAATGGCCACTCCCTCTGACAATGGAGAAATGCCAAGTTTCATTTTCAGAAAAGAGCAGCATTTCCCCACAATCCCTTGAACTCACACCTGATTACCACATCAAGTGATCGTAATAGTAGGATGTTACGTAATGCCATTTCAGTAGAATATGAAAGTATGCTTGCAGAAACTCTGCTTCATGGAATCATACATGTTTATTGTGAGAAACTCACTTTCATTATGAAATGTAGGCTTTCCTTTCATCCTCCTGCACAAACAGAACTGTCTGATGAAAATTGAATTAAACTGACTTTAAATTAAGAGGCTAAACAGAATAGCTATATTTGTCCTACATAGTATTTGTACATTACTCATTATAAATACATACTCTGCTGCAACTGTTCACTCACATAAGGTGCCCACAAAATCCATAATGGGGTCTTTCAGGTAGGACTAAGCCAGCCACCTGACCCCTGTGGGCCAGTATGGGGCGCCTTTTGTAAAGCGGCTCAAGCTAAAAATAACAGCAAAATTTTGTCACATTTAGCTTAAAACAATGTTTAAAAAACTGGTATGATGTTTTGATGGTCACTTTTTAGCGCATTTGCAACAATATTCTTAAACTTTGAGATATTTAAAATAGTTAAATATAAATATTAAATGTTACACCTAAATGTTAAAAGTTAAATCTAAATGCTAAATCTAAATCTAAATGTTAAATCTAAGTTGACAAATATTGATGTAAATGTGCTAAGAGAGCACTGTTCATTCACTGGCCCTTCCTACAACTCTTGTCGGTACTGAGAATCAAACCTTTGACCTTCGGGTTACAAGTACAATTCTTTACCCATAAAGCCACAGCTGCCCTTAAATTGAATTGGATAATTATATAATTGTATCTATTCTATGAATGAATTGGGCATTTATATAACGCATTATTGTGTATTGCTGTACACCCAGAGCGCTTTACAATCACATGGGGGGATCTCTCTTCAACCACCACCAGTGTGCAGCATCCACCTGGATGATACGACTGCAGGACAATGGCGTCAGTGCACTCAAATCACACCAGCTACAGGTGGAGAGGAGAGAGAGTCATAGAGCCAGTCAAGTGGATGGGGATTATTAGGAGGCCATGATTTACAAGGGCCAGTGGAGGGAATTTGGCCAGGACACTGGGGTTGCACCCCTACTCTTTATGAGAAGTGCCATGGGATTTTTTGCCTTCTTATCAGAACATGCTGCACAACTCCTTGTCCAAGCTCTTGTTCTCTCCAGACTGGACTATTATAATGCTCTCCTGGAGGGGCTTCCAGCATCCAGTATTATCAAGCCTTTTGCAACTGATCATGCAGCAGCGAGAGTGGTCTTTAACGATTAAAAAAAAAAAAAAGCCCACGTCATACCTCTCTTCATCAGTTTGCACTTGCTGCCAATAGCTGCTCGCATCAAATTCAAGGTACTGATGTTTGTCTACAAGACAACTGGTATTTTTGTGGATGGCATTGTTTTTTTGTTTTTTTTTTGTTTTGTTTTTTGTACACAAGATGTTACTTCAGCCTAAATGATGCAGTTTTTTTAAAATATTATGTACAGAAAACTGTAATTATAGCCACCCCATTGTAACTGATGCAGTCACTATACACCAGTCACCTCATAGTAACTGTTGCAGTGCGTCTGCTAAATAAAATGGATAGATTGTCTGCTTTCACTTCGAATAACCCAAACCTTCCAAATGTTGAGAAGAAGAGAAAAGGGATCTAACATATAGGCCCACAAAATAACGCACACAGACATTAACAGCAAGCACACTAGGCCAAGTTTCAAGTATTTTGTTTATTTAAGTACATGTATCATGACGATCCTAAATTTTCATTTTAGATTTTTCAATCTCAGAGCATCAACTCTGTTATGTGCACAATGATGAAATAAATTATTCTGAATGACAGAGAACACTAACATTATCAAGCATGTATATTAAGGCCAGTTTCTGTGTAATAAATTATTTGATCTAGTGGTAAAACAAAGAAATGCTGCTTTAACTGACAGATGTTTTAAGTTCACAGCCAAACAGAGAATGTGCAATTATTGAAATATAAACATAGTAATTTCAATAAGAGTTCAAGGTACTGTGAATACAGAAGTTGTATAAATGTTTAATAAAATGCAAAAAGGCACCTTAAAAATTGAATTACAAATTAAAACTTTCAGTAAAGCAGTAACAATAATAATATAAATCATAAAGTGTTAAGAAGACTAACTAATATTTTTGTACAACCTTTTCTCAGCATTTCAAGCATCATTTAGTTCCACAGCTGTTGACATGTTCTCAGTTCAGTTCTCAGGTGCCTATATTATTTACCTCGACTCTTAAGCAAAATAAGCATCACAACTATCTCTGTATTATAAATCTTATTTAAAGCATATTAATTCGTGTTAAAACAATTCATCACATTTGCAGGTTTCCTCTACACATCTGAACAGTTGTGCTTCCAATTGTACAGTGGCAAAAACATCTTCAATATACAGCTTTAAAAAAAAAAAAAAAAAAAAAAAAAAAAAAAGTAACACCGCTAATCATGGTTAGTCCACGTACACAAAATGATACACGTTACATTCGAAGTTATACAAACAAGCATTTTAGCTAAAGCACTTATTGTACCATTCATGGAATTAAAAATGTAGAACTGAAGTTACAAAGCTGAGGTTTAGGTGTAAGACACCTGCTTGCTACACATGTAAAAATAAAAATCAGAAAATACAGAAATTAGATATTGCCGCAATTACAATAAAACAAATTTGTGAGAACTTTCTACTTGACAAAGATAATTTCTGATTATATGATGCAGGTTACAAAGCAATCGATATACATGTTAAATTTAATTACAATCATTAGTTATAATATTGCAAGTGTGACTTATTGTCATGATGACAATTATATATTATCTTCGTCATTTATTTATTTCATGTTAGCAGCCAAATATCGACATGAGGACTCGGAATTAGAAAAATCTGAAATCAGGGCTTTTCAAAAAAGCCTGATTGTCACAAATACCTCTTCACATTACATTACACCTAAACACACTATGCCATCCCTTTAGTAACAGTATTCAGCTTTCTTCAAATGCTAAGATTCTCAGGTTTTAAAGGACATAGTCAAATTAAGAAAGTATATTTCTGTGTAGGCTACAGCATCAAGATGCATTTGTTTCTGAGTTTCTTTCCGGGGTTGCTTGCAAACCCTGCTTGATTGGCTGAGGTTTGCATAGTATCACAGATTAATGTGGTTTTGGACCAAGACCATCTGGTTTTCTGCTATTACCCCCACAATTTCTTAACACATGCACATAAGTGGACCACCAAACATTCAGAGGGAAGTGAGAAATTAATTCTTAAACTGAGTGAGGGCTTATCACTACAGGTGCAAACACACTTTCAATTCTATTTGCTGTTGCATTTTAAACATGCCTACCCCATGCAAGACTGAAAGAAGTGCTCATTCAGTACCATAACCCTTCATTATTTTAAAGATATATTATGGGTTCAATACAAGTTCTGCTCAACCAACAGCATTTGTGGAATAATATTGATTAACACATACACACAGAAAAAAAAAAAATAATAATAATAATTTCAACTCATCCCTCATTTTCTATTTTTTAAATTCAAATACAGTATATGGGTTAGGGTAATGGACTCACAATGAAAATAAATGGGGACAGTTTCTGGACTTTCTGAAAGCAAAAACTTAATCTTATAAAATTATAATCTTCCTTCATATGGTTACATTCTTTCACACACTTTTCAGTCATTTATGATGAATGTTGAAGTAATCAGTATTATGTCACAAATCTGTTGATTGAGTTTAACTTACACTGATCCTAGAACATTTTTGTAAAGATTTCTTCCCCCAACAGTTTCTTGTTAATTTAAATGACCTTTTCTGACAAATTGTCCATGCATTGATATGTAAGAATGAATATAAATGTACTGCATGAACATCATGTTTTTTTTCTGGTGAAAATTAGAAAACATAATTTCTTTTGGAAAAGAAGCATATGAGGGACATGAAGTTGTGTCCAGTCTCCACAGTGAGGTTCCTGTGCCCGGGGGTTATTCGAGGCATACGTGAGGCAAGTTATGGGATTCAAGAACATCTATTGGTCCAGCCTGGCTGGGAGACGGCCCACTGGCTCCTGTCCGTAGCAGCTCAGAAGAGAACGTTGTATCGTTGCTTTGTTGGTGAAGGTGGTAACAGTCACCCTCCGTGGTGTCCAAATCTTTGTCATTGATGAACAGCTCCGTATCGCCCCAGTTGGCCAGTGGCTCGTGGTCGCTGGACTCATTGTTGCTGCTGCCGCTGCTCCGAGTGGACAGGCTGGGATGGCAGTCTGCAGCAGTTGGTAGCATGAGGTTCTGAGCGGAAAGAGACTTACCGAGCCCACGCTCGACCTGAAGCGAGGCAGCTGTTGTGGAAGACATGAGCATCAGAGGATCAATGTCAAGACTCAAGTGTCTTCTCCATGACCCATCTTCCTTGGGATTACGTTCGGGCTTGTCCCGTAGCTGTACCATGCTTTGAATACTCTCGGCTTCCTTGTCTGACTCAGCCTCGGTTTGGGTGCTCAACAGACAACTGCTCGGACACTCGGCCCTGCTCTCCAGCAGTGTCTCTGGGATAAGACTTTGAAGCGTTGGCACCATAGGCGGGAGCTGAAGGGTCGATGAGGCTGAATGGACTGTTGGGACCGGCCTGGTCAGCTCACTGAACCGCTGGTGACTTCTGGAAAGGTTGTTGGGGGTGAGAATGGGAGGTGGGGACGCTGGGTAGAAACTGTCTGGGCTGGAGGGTTGGTTATTAAGGAGAGGAGAAGGTGAAAAGGAGGAGGCGGAATGTGGGTAACCAGTACCCAAGCTGAGTTCACTGGGGGCCAGAGCAAGATGAAGACCACGGTGCAGGTTACTGCTGCCGGAACGAGACATGCCACTGCCAGTAAGCTGGGAGGAGGATGACAAATCCTTGCTATGGATGGAGCTTTGGTAGTCGGAGGTTTGATCCAGCTCGAACAAGGGCAAAGCAGACAGACCAAGCATCGAAGAGGAGCCTTTCTGCAACACTTGCCGGTAAATATCCAGCAATGAGTCCAGCTTTGACTCAATGGACTGTACCTGTATTATATAAGAAATTAAAACATCATATTGGATTTTTTTATGCTTAATTATTGTAAAAATGTGGTTAGTCTACACTACTGTCAAAAAGTTTGGGGTTGTTTTTTTTGTTTGTTTTTGAAAGAAGTCTCTTATACTCACCAATGATGCATTTATTTGATTATAAGTACAGTAAAAACAATAAATTGTTTAATAAATGAACTATATATTTTAAAATGTTATTCATTCATGATGCAAAAAGCTGAATTTTCAGCAGCCATTACTCCAGCCTTTAGCATCACAATATCCAATCCCTCCGAAATCATTCTAATATGCTGATTTGGTGTTCGTGAAACATTTTCTATTTTTTTCAATTCTGAAAACAGAAGTGCTGCTTAATAATTTTGTGGAAACTGAAACATTTTTCTTTGATGATTAAAAAGTAAACAGCATACAACTTCTTTTAGAATTTATAAATAAACTGTCACTTTCATTTTAATGCATCCTTGCTGAAATTTATATTAAAAAAAATAATAATCATACTGATCCCAAAACTTTAACTGTAGTATGTTTCCTTAGACCACCAAGTTCATACAGTATAGCTTACTTGTCTCTCTACTTTACAGACACGGCCAAGCATGCTCATGTCATGCTCCAAGGACTCTCCTTCGGGGAGGATTTTCTCCCTGCCTTTCCTGTCTACTGAAATCTGGCCCTTTCCCAGTATCTGATCCACTCTATAAGGAAGAAGGAGAAGAAACTGTTTCTGAGCATACAGTACATCAGGATGCACAGCTTTACACCGTTGTTCCTCAAGCTCGAGCAAGGCACAGCACAGCAGGATAAGACTGGACTTTGGTTAGTGAAGAAGAAATGAAGTTAGTGCATCACCATCATCTACATTTCTATGTTACAGAGTAAGAAAGCGGTGCTGATTTACTGTATTTCTGTAAATGTTATGAGTACATTCAGTGCAACTGAGAGTTCTATTTTTTACATTCTAAATGTTACTTTCTCTTTGTACGATTTTTTTGCATAATGTAGTAATGTACATTTTGAGGTAGATGTAGCATATGAAACCAACATCAATCAGCTGAACCAATCAGAATGTGCACTACACAATTAATAAATCACTATTTATTAAGCACCTTGGAGTCCAATGATGAAGATAACAATTAAGTGGATCTCAGTTTTAAAATAATCAGTTGCTCTCAACTGGGCCTCAGCAAACAAAAGCATTAAAATGAGCTAAAATTATTAAAAGTCAAGACATTATTAATTATACTGCAGCCCATCAACAACATTTGTTGAAGAAGAAGAATAGCCTATAGTCCCACGGTCTTGAAAACATGTGTGAGTAAAAATATTTACAAAATCCTTATCTAGTAAAGTATCGGGCCTTGGAGTCAAAACAGTTGAGAACCACTCCCATTTAGTTTCATTGCAGATACTGATTTTGTATTCAGTTTATTGGGTGAGTGGATGTGTAGGTAGTTTCAGTTCTGGTAGTGTATGGCAATTAAACCCTATGAATAGTTTTATTCAAATACATCATCACCATTGGACCCCATTCACAGTATGAAGTGATTAAGGTAAGTACGGCCCCATGACTATTCCCCAGCCTGCTACAGGCCTCTGACCCAGTGTGCTTCTTCTTGCTTTGGCTGTAATACATGTGTAGAGAGGGAGAGGAAAGGTTCCTGGCTTTGGTGCTGAGTGTCCGATGTGGACCCACAGCTGTTGCGAGTCTAGATGAGAAAACATACGGGAGTCAAGTACATTTTTAAGGTTCTGCCATCAAGGGAGGAAAGAGAAGGTTGAAAAGAAGGTATTTATGGCACCATGACAAGATACTACTACTACATGCAATGTACTAAACATGTTAATGATCAAACTAAAGGTTTCAGTAGTCTAATTTAAATTCTTAACAGTTGCTTCAAAGTTAGTGTTTCAAAGTCAGTCACTGAGGTACCTGATTTTTAAGTAAATGTAACTATAAGATGATTGTTTAAATCAGAGCTAGCGTACAACTATTGATTGCACACCTACTGGTTCACAATGTTAAAGAATAACAGTATTTGAATATGCTAATTTTTTGATTCCATGCTAAAATCAAGCGCATAGACCCAAATAATAGGGAAAGCCTAGAGGGATTAATCTAAAAGTTAGTACTATACACAGGCACATTCAGTCTACCACCATGCACTGCTGGTTTAGCACCGGCCAACCTTGTTAAACAGGAAGAAAGTTTTATAGAAATGAAAATCTGAGAGATCAAGGATTTACTGAACAGAGCCAACAGCTTGAGGCTTTAGGTCACTGACACATCACAAACATGTCCAGTCTTGACTGCAAAAATATGTTTCGTAAAAATTAAAATTAACACTAAATAAATAATACAATTAATAATAATCTACACTACTGTACAAAGTTTGGGGTGGGTAAGATATTTTTTTATGTTTTTAAAAGATATATTTAATGCTTACTCAGGCTACATTTACTTGATCATAAAAATACCATAAAACCTTAATGCTGTAAAATATTATTACAATTTAAAATAACTAACTTGTATTTGAATATATTTTAAAATATAACTTATTCCTGTAATGCCAAAGCAGATTATTATTTTTAGTCTTTAGTGTCAAATGATGCTTAAAAAATTATTAACTCAAGAAACATTTATTATTACTGTGCTGCCTAATATTTTTGTGTAATTCTGTTTGGAATATAAATATTATGTAACACTACTCCTTGCTGAATAAAAGTTATCTATTTATTTATTTATTGTTGTTGAGAATCTAACTGATGCCAAACTTTTGAACAATAGTTTCTTATACAGTATTTTTGTCTTGTTTTGAATTAAACACATCTAAAACCATCCTTAGATTAGGCTGCATAATTACTTCAGATAATATATCTTGAATTATGAATATTATTTTTTATTTCTGTCTCACAGACAAAATGTTTTAGAAGCATAAGCTAACAGAATTTATTAAAGTTTATGTTCCAACAAGCAACTATCATATATTAAAAATAAACATATATATTCTCTGAAAACAAGGTTTAGTATCTTAAACAATTGATCTTAATTTTCTTTTTTTTTTCTTTTTTGCGCAGTCTTTATTTGAAGTATTAAACTGAACTGCTGTAATGTTGGTGTCCAGAGGGAAATAGACACACAGCCTCAGCAATTGACTCATTTGTTCCAGAGTTAAAGGGTGTTTCTGGGGTGGGGGATTGTGGGTCAGCTGACCCTGGGGCAGAGTGTTTCCTCTTGGTCTGGCTGTAATATAAGTGCAGGGAAGGAGAAGAAAAGGTCTTGGTTTTGCTGCTCAGGGTCTGTGGACCCACAATGGTGTCCAACCTGAATGGGAGAGTGCACACAGGGAGATAAGAGAGACATTGACATGTAGATGTAGAAAGTGTGCAAAAGAAAACAAAGTTGTTTAATTTTTTTCTGCACAGCTTTCTGTGAATATGTTTTTGCACTAACTGCATTTGTTAATGTGTATTGTGTGGACAACTTATGCAGAATCAAAAAATGTAAAACTATAAACTGAGAAAGTATTAATTAATTTACAGTGTAACTCTCAGTCACATTTTCAATTTTTCACCACACAGCCAGGGCTGGTTAATCTCACCTAGTCTGGAGACTCTTGATACGGCATAACATATCCAGGTGGCCAGCAGAGTATTGCTCAATCACATCTTTCACATCATATGGTCGCAGAGTCTCCTTAAACTTCTTCTTGGCCACGTGGAATTTCATTATCCTGTAAACAGTGAAACAAGGAACAAAACTCAACTAACGTTTGTTCAGAAAAGATGTACCACCATACTGACACCAATGTAGGGATATGTAGTAAGGGTAAGGGAAAATAGTACTAGTAGTATATAGTGCTAGTGATATTTTGTTTTTTACTTATTTCCAATTTAACCATATTTAATACATGTATAAGAAGCAAAAAAAAAAAGAGTAATATGATTTTTTTTTATTAGGTTTATATGTCTTTTTTTATTTATTATTTCTTTCATGATTTTAATTGTTTCAATCATAAACTCAGCTTTATGCTTGATACAAGAACATAAAAATTCCCCATGAGGAAAGCAAAATTAAATTTGAAAATAAAATAATTCTAGTTACATTTGAAGATACTGTACATCTGTAAACATTGTATTGTGTATATATGAAATCAATTCAACAAAGCAACCGTCTTTGGAACTCACAAATAAGTTCCAAATAGGAATTCGTGGCCTAGTGGTTAGAGAGTTTGAATCCTAACCCTAGGGTTGTGGATTCGAGTCTCGGGCCGACAACAATACCACGACTTCAATGGCCTTGAGCAAGGCACCGAACCCCTAGTTGCTCCCTGGGTGCTAAAGCATAAATGGCTGCCCACTGTTCCAGGTGTGCGTTCACGGTGTGTGTGTATTCACTATTCTGTGTGTGTGTGCACTTTGGATGGGTTAAATGCAGAGCATGAATTTTGAGTATGGGTCACTTCGCTTCACTTCAAATAAACAATACAAGTTGTGGAAACTAGCTTATAACCACTAGAGGGCAGAAATGAATCACAAATACCATAACAGTTTATAACCCAGAGGAAACATTATGATCAGATATACCACTGCTTTAAAAACACAGTTTAGAATAATATTACTCAAGTAAGGCTCATGTTCTAGTAAGGATATGTGTTGTAGATGACATTAGCTGTGAAAACACAGGTATTACCACAGGCACACTGAAACCTAAACCTAAGCATGACATTATTCAGAGTGAAGGTGAAACTGAAAATATTGACACAGAGGAGAATAGATTTCAGTGATCTGACACCCTGGGAAAGAGGAGTGGGGAAAATATCAGCCCTCCTGCAGGGAGAGTCTAATAAGCCCCTTTCACACTGCACGTCGGACCCGCAATATTTCCGGAACATTGCCAGGTCGCCTTCTGTGTGAAAGCAACCACGTCCCGGAATTGATTACCGAATTGAACCCGGGTCGGGGACCTAGTAACATTGGGGGGTTCGACCCGGGACGAGCGCTGTGTGAACAAAAGCCAGATCTAATTCCGTATCTAAGTGATGACGCGCGTTATAGCGCGACTCTTTTACCGGCTGTTTTGAAGGAAGATCAACATTCGCGACGAAAACATATGTGCAAACTGTAATGAAGCAGAGATCAGTTAGTTCCTCACTTTCCGCGCTGACGCCTAGACCGTTTGCTTGCTTCAGTGAAAGTATAAAGTGCCTAGCGTTGTCGACTCGTACATTACACGTCACGCGCTGATGTCACGTGTCGTTATGGGATCTTCAAGGGTTGTGTGTGAAAGCACGCACATATACCAGGTCATCACTGGCAGTGTGAAAGTGCCAAATCTAGCGACCAGGGACCAATTGCAGGAACACTCCCTGTATTTGCCGGAATGGCAGTGTGAAAGGGGTTATAGTGAAAAAAGTCACCTGAGGCAACATCAGTGGTCTCTCCCAGCAGGAGAGAGACAGCAGTGATGATCTAACCCTAATGTCTCAATCAACAGGGCAGTAAGGTTTCAACCCTGCAACTACAGTGTGAATTCTTCAAACTTCCATTAGGGGAGAGCAAGGCTCTCTGGGAAGTCACACTCACCTGATGGCCCTGATAACTGCTTTTAGTGGGGCAGAGAGATCTTCCACAGTCACATCACAATGGCAACCCTTCTCATCAAAAGCATCATCCGGTCCAAGATTTGTGTCAGCTGTGAGACAAAGGGAGAGAGTCTGAATCATAGCAAGCAAAACATTTTTTACATTGGCTTCTCAAAAAGGCTGAAAACAAAACTAGGCTGAAAAGTAGAGAGAGCCCAGGGCAGATCAATACAGCTATGAATCAAAAGAGCATTCAAAGCCAATCATACCCTTGATCCCCATCACACTGACCTCAGGCCAGCTTTACAGCATCAATACTGAAAGGAAATACTGCTGTACTGAAAGGCAACAAAATGACCCCAAAAATAAAACAAATAAATATGATAAAAAAAAGTTAATATTTAAAAAAAATAAGAAAATAAAATACATCAACATTTTGAGTTTCGGTTTTGAAAGTTTTGCTAAAGATTTACTAAACTATGGGTTTCATTTTCCTATGGGGTCCCATGGTTTTGTCAATTTTCTGTGACTCATGTACAGGAATCTGTCAATACTGTAAATCCTCCAATAAACAATGTCTCTATCTCCACTTTATGCTCTTCGTTCCTGAGGGGAATTCTGGTGATGAAAGCATGAGCCAAGGTCAACAAGTGCAAACAGAGTGTCCCATGGGAGGCCATGTTCTCTCACTGCAGCCCAATAGCTTTTGTAAATTCTGCCTTCAGGGACAAGTCCGAAAAAACAGTACGGTATATACGATAGCAAATATGACCAAAAATTTTTTTTAAGATTAAGTAATTATTTGTAAAAGTAAATAAAACCACAGGTCTGGTTCTAACTAATGAGAATCACAGATCGTAAAACTGCTTCTATCATTACAGTAGAAGTGGAACAAAAGTATACAAAAAAAAAAAAAGAAAAAAAGTTGTTCACCTTCAGCTGTTGTGCGCGATTGGCTCTTGAGCCTCAGGGATGGCCGGAAGCGTGTGCGGTCATTGAAGCTCCAGCTCTTCTGGACCTTGGCAGGGCTGCTGCCCTCCACCCCCACCTCTGTGGCAGGAGAGCGTCGGTCATTCACAGACATCTGCCTGCTCTTTACACTCTGACCACGAGGACTGGCCATGCGCACACGTTCCCGAAAACTTAACTTTTGGCTGCAAGTTAAGGAAAGAAGAGGGATGGAAGAGGATGGGAGGTGGGAAGGGACAAATAGACAAATAATTAAATATGGTATGGAGATAAATATGTATTTAACTAAAGTTTGGTTTAATCAAAACAGTTGTGATGGCTTATTTTGGATTTGCAAGTTTCCTTTCTTCAGTCTGTACTAAATTCCTTCAGTAAAACAATTTATATATATATATATATATATATATATATATATATATATATATATATTTTTTTTTTTTTTTATTCATGATTTCGAAAAACAATTTACTTGGAAGTTCTTTGGTCAAAGCCCCAAAACAGTCCTATACTTTTCTCAAAAGTTGCATCAAAAGACCCTCATGCAACACAAACCTCATCCCAAGGTTTCCACCAAATCAGCAAGCAACATTTTGAAGCATGACTCTCTAACCACCCTACTTCTGTTGCTACCTTCAGCGTGGAGCAGCCTGACAACATTTCCATGTATCTTTTTAGCCCTGATGCAGAGGCCCAGAATATATCAAATAAACAGCATAATGAGCCAAACGGTTCTATGCAAATTCCTTCAAAGATGTAAATTCCATAAGCTAGGGTTCTACATTCATGCTGAATATATACATAGTCCGCTGTACTTTGAGCTCATGCTTGGTAGTCTGTATATGAAAGAGATGTAGTGTAAAAGGAGAGTGAAGACATAATGCTATAAAGGTGACTTACAAGAATATAGAGCCAAAATTCATGCACATGCAACATACTGGTTAAGACTTATGTGTTAAAGCCAACGGAGACAAATACAGTACAGTCATAGACATCCTTCACAACTGAACTGAACCTTTAAAGTCACGATCAGATTATTCCTGCAGGTATTACAATATAGGATAACTGGTGGTTTGATGTTTAGAAACTTTGCATTATTTTGTTATTATCACAAATTAGACATCGTATTGGTAATAACATTGTGGAGTAATTGCTGCATGTCAGATGGGGTATTGGATAGATCAGTCAGTGGCAGTTATATCTTTCAGGCATCAGGCATTAGGACCCTCATATCAGACCTTCTGTAGGGTCTGTAAGGTTATCTGAGGTGGACATCATCATCCATGCATACGGTTAGTCAGCATTCACATTGGTCATATTGCTTGAGCAGTGGGGGATGCTGGGTACCTATATTTCCGTGTGGTATACCTCCTGAAGAGCCTCTGTCTATAACTATGACCCTTACTAAAGAAATGAGGAAGACAGATGGCAGATGAGTTAGTTAGACTGTGAGCAGAAACAACCTCCTTACGTGTAAGAATTATTTGCATGGAATAACATTGAAATAGAGACTATGCTTGGGGGTAAAAATGGAGCAAAATGCAAAATAAATTGTCATGTTTTTCCAACCAAACATGGTAATATACAGTTTAATTAGCATTACACCAAGCACATCCACACTAGAAGTATATTCAAATAAACAGTGTACAAAACTTGTCTGACAAAAAATAAACTTTCTTGGATTTGCTAGTTAGTTATAAATTATTTTCTGCAAATATTACTTTGCACTCTCTAACCATTACTAAATGAATTATGCGGATTGTGGATTATACTTATGTGCATCCATTTATAAGGCAAAAAGTATTCACAGCTTAGCTGTTTACTGTAATGCTTTTGCAATTTGAAGGTGAAATTTCCATCACATTATATGGCACATTTGCCACACATTGAGGGGCTTTTCCAACTGTAAATTACTTCATTTAATTCTGAGTTCTGGTGCTCTGCTTTTCACATATTTAATACGAACCATGCAAAAATCCAATTCCAGCACTAATTAAAAGCGTGAGGATTCAAATGAGAACAAAGCTTTGGGTGCAACCATTATTTACAAGGACTTAGCAGTAAGCTCCACCCCTGCTGAAATCACATGGAAGTTAAAACACATAATGTTACCAGCCCGACAGCACTACACTATGGCCTTGCAGATGTGACAGTCTTTAATGAGTCTAAACATACAGTAGTCCAGTACTGTGTACAAACATGCAGAGGCCTAAATATCAACAGCCAAGTCTGGAACCAGTCACTATCTTACTTCTATTACTTTCTGGATCTACTGATGAAAGGTATTTAGAAGAGGGTGGGGGTTGTTATCACGGAAAAAGATGAAGTACAAAAATGTATTAAAAAAAACGTATGTACTTACGCTGTGATCTTTGCTTTTTTCCTGTCTGTTATAATAATTAACGTCAAAATGGAAAAAGTGCATCAAGTTTCTATCCATATAGTTAGACAGAGAAAAGTGGGCCAAAGTACTGCTCTACAATATTACAGAAGGAGCTCTGCAAGTTCAAACACACACACACACACACACACACACACACACACACACACACACACACACACACACACACACACACACACACACACACACACGCACACACACACACACACACACACACACTTTGGTACAGATGAACACTTGTTCTTAGCAAGTTATCAAAGTGAAGCTGCTCCACAGCTAAACAACTATTCTATGACTTTACTAAATTGCTCTCTGGAATATTTAATTGTAGCTAAACAACTTTGGCCAATGCAGTGGTAAAACTAAACCACTAAATTGTATATTTGTCTATTGTCCAAAACAAATTACTGGTGCTACTTTCATGTCTCAGCATCTCTCTGTGCTTTCTCTCTAGAACAGCTAGTATATTTATATAAATTTACATTTATATATTAATATACATTAATGTATATAAATATATATTTCAATATGTTGGTCAAATATAATTGTATAATTTTATATTATATTAATAATATAATTAACGATAATAATATCCGGATAAAATCACAATACTATTCAAAAGATTTCTTGATGTAAAGACTTATGATGGCTGCATTAATTTGATAAAAGTACAGAAAAAAAAACAGGAATACTGTAAATTATTATTACATTAATACTAATAATAAAAAAACTATTTATGTGAATTTTCAGCAGCCATTACTTCAGTCTTGATTGTCACATGATCTTTCAGAAATAATTATAATATGCTTATTCATATTATATATTTAAATTATTGAAAATAGTTGTGCTGCTTTTTTTTTTTTTTGTGAAACTATTTTTTTTCAGGATTCTTTGATTAAGAGAAAGTTTAAAAGAACCCCCTTTATCTGAAATTTAAAAGAATGTATACATTTAAATGTCTTTAAATTTTAGTTGTACATTGTAATTTAATTTTCATTTAGCTTTTACAATTAATACATACTTGCTTAATAAAAATATCTTTAAAAATCTT
Source organism: Carassius auratus (assembly GCF_003368295.1). Taxonomy (NCBI): domain Eukaryota; kingdom Metazoa; phylum Chordata; class Actinopteri; order Cypriniformes; family Cyprinidae; genus Carassius; species Carassius auratus. The sequence continues at coordinate 11,468,168 of NC_039255.1, forward strand.
ACTGATTATAATGTACCAGTAATATAATAAAGCAAATAATTTCAAATCAATATTTCATATCCATGTATTTATCAATTTTGGGTAGCCTTGTTGTGAGAGACAGTATTATTATAACAGTTGGCTTCACACTGGGGTCCTGATCATCCTGTCTTGGTTTATTCTGTGATAATGAGCGGATGACTGTACATTCCATACATACTAGCTACTACTTCAAATAAATAAAAACAAAAAATGAATGGAAATGAATGATAAAGCAAGACATAAAACATGCCATGACTGAATGTACTTAGTTTTTTTTTTACTGAATGTCCTTTTTAATGATGCTATGAAAGCTAAAACACAATCGATTCTTAAATAAGTAAAACATTCGAGACAGGAGGATGTAGATACGAGAACAACAAACCTGCTCATGGATTCCCCCTGGTCTTTCCTTCAGGTGTTAGTTAAAAACATAGAAAGAAAAGAGGTAGGATATTAACACTTCACAGGAATGACAGAAACTAATAAGGAGGCTACAGAAGAGACACAGATGCCTCTGAAATATACTAAGTGTTTCATTTTAGGAATAAAACACCAATACATTTCACTGTGTCACAAAAAAATAGTTTAAATGTTATGTTATATATATATACACAGATATACAAACACACATTAAGAATAGGAAGAAATGGAGAGTCTTTTTAAAGACAGTATAAACAGGCAGCAAGCAAGCAGGCATGCAAGCAATGAGCAATGCACAGTCTGAATTGTTATCAAGGGCTGCTCTGTGTCTAATATAGCAGTACACTCATTTGTCAGAGTATTGTCATGTGTCTGTCTTCAGGTGTCTGTCCACAAACTGTCCTGGCTTCTGTTCAGTTTGATTTATCTATTATGTGGCGACGTAGGGGAAAATTCAGATAGCCACAACATAAAGAGGAGGAAGCAGGTGTGAGTCTGTGGCTCTCATCTTTTTTTATCTTACAAAGCTATAGAGCCAATCAAATTACACTCACATAATCTTTACATCTAATAAAATGCATTTCATGCTAATTAGCCAGGCCCTCCACTACAGTTTCCTATTATTTGTCCTCATTAAGAGATGTTTCATTAGTCACCAACAAGTTCCATAACCTAAAGGATGTTATATTCTTAGGAATAAACAATGTGATTTGAGTGTGAACACTTTAGTTTATATTAATAATGATCTCTTTTTTATAAATGATTTATTTTTTTATAAATGAAAATCTTAGCATACTGAATAGTTAGATTGTATCAATGACATATTTTTTTATATCCTATTATATTATATTTTTTTGTTAATTTCAGCAATCAATGAAAGACGTATAAAAAGTCAGAAATGTGAACTTATGATGAAAGAGTCACAATTCTGAAAAAAAAAAAAAAAAAAAAAGTCTGAAGTGTAAAATAAAAGCTTAAAATTGCAGCTATAAACTTGTATTTGTGAGAAATAAAATCTGAATCATGTGTTTATAAACAAAAGTCTGTCAGAATTGTCAGATATAATCTAGGAACTGTAATAACTGTTACTGTAAGAACTGAAGTAAGAATTGTGAGATAATTGTATTATTTTTATTTAGTCAAGAAATGGCCATATGCTTTTTCTCAATGACCTAATTAGGATTTAAATAATCATGGATGTCTAACAAAGCTATGGTAGGGCACAGAGCAGAGGATTATGCTTAGAAAGAGGGACAGATTAAAGGGAAAACAGTATATTTGCTGAAGGAGAAAATGAGAGCTACAGAAGCACTGACACCAAATACCACACCGGCTGCCAGAGTTGTACCTACTTTGTAGGGCTGCAGGTATGCAACGCCTTCAAATGAGGCTTCCAGGTAGCAATGGAAACCGAGTTTTCATCAGCCGCATAGCTACGCCACACACACTACGTGCAGAGGGAACAGGGAGGGAAATGAGAAGAGTAGAACATAAAAAGAGAAATACACAAGGCCAGGAAAAAAGCAGGGATTGAAAAAAAAGGAGAACAACAAAAGAAAAAAAAAAGATTAGTAACAACCGGTTCATGTAAGCGCTCTTCCATCAGTTCACTGCATTGATACATGCCTTTGAGCAGGAAGAACACTTTTATAAAACAGCCATGTGGCGCTCAGGTATGTTCTGGAGAGGTCTGTGGAGTAGAGACGCCACGCAGCCTGACGCAGGAGACAGACACACACACACACACACACACACAGGGACATGGGTGGAGAAAGATTTAGCATGGTGAGGGAACAGCCGGTGAATCACTGATTGGGCTCAAGACATTTCTTCAAACCGCTGCTTCCAATTTGTTTAAAATGTTTTGAGCAAAAATGTGCATGGAAAGATTTGTATGTATTTTGAGGTCTAAAAGTCTGAGACTACTAGTTACAAAAAGAAAATAATATATTTTCTGCATAACAATGTGGGTAAAAAGTGAAATTAAAATGCTTTAATGACAGCAGCACTTGAGTTGCATGATCTTCACAAGATTGCAGGAAACCTAATGACGGTTTTCCAGCATGATGTGAGAATGATCCAAAGAGCACCTTGAGCTTCAATAGAAGCAAAAACATCTGAGCATCTCCCCAAAGAGTCACATGGTCGTGATGTCACTAATTTACTAAATATTTCTAATTCATACTGTGTCATAAAGTTGTTTTTGGGTTAATATTACAGCACACTTTGATTTCCAGATTTCGATGATGTCTTAGACTTTAAGATCCCACTGCACACAATTCAAGGTGACTTTAGTGTTTAAACTTATCCAAATCTGAGAGCGGATCAGTGTTGAATAAATGTCTTGACGTGGCACAGACAACAACAAAACAGCCAAAGGACTTAAAAGTGATGTGGTGAATGAAAAGAGAAAAGCTTAAGATGAATGCAAATAAATGCTCATAAATGTACATTTAACAAATTTTTAAAAAAACCAAGAGCAAAGTTTTGTTTGTGGTCTCATATGTTTTAATTTAAGGGTTGTGGCCATTTGGCACTAAAATACTACTCCTCAATATTTAATTCTAAACACCATTTATATTTTATATTATATAATTTATATTTATTACGAATATTTGACCACACAGGCGTTGTCGTAGTATAAAAAGCAAAGCCAACATGAAACTCTTCTCACATTTAACTTCTGATTTTATGATGTATGCATATGAGAACAGAATACTCTCCATTCATTGGGAGAGTAAACAATGTGCTGTGCATGCTAGACTGAAGCAAAACCTGAATATAAATTTACTAAAACAATACTTTTTTTATTATTATTATTATGCAAAATACTGAATGACCTAAGTGATGCCAGCAGAGATGGAAAGTGATTGCTAGGGGAAAATAAATAATTTAGATACAATATTACAAACAAAAGAAAAAAAAGTATAATGTACACTGATGAATCATTCAAAATTAGGTATATGCATTAAAAGAAAGTCAACAGGGTCAATTTCATTTCATGTTGACTTATACTGTGATATTGGATTTCAATAAGAAAGAAAGAAAAGACGTTGTGAGGACAAAAACATCAGAAGGATGAAAGACTGAAGATGGATCTCTTGAATTGTGTGACGCAGCAGTGAGGAGGGAGGGCATGTTTTCCATCATTCTGTACGAAAATGTCAGTAAAGACAAAAAAGAAAGAAAAAAGAAAAAGAAAACCAATCATAACATGCAGGAAAGAATCTGAACCCAGACATAGCCGAGAGTCATACTCCACAGATCAAGATTTAGATATATATTTCTGGGTTTTATGAAGTGGTTCAAAAAAATTATGAGAGATAATGCACCAATGCAGTCCCTGCAAAATTACGTCATAAACAACATAGCATGGTTAAAATACATAATTGCTGACAACCGTAATTAAAGCTGAACGGTTGCTGCCCACTGATAGGCCTTTGGAAAAAGAAAGGAAAAGCAGGGTTAAAGCCAGGCAGGAAGAGAGACAAAATAAACATAAGGACCAGCGAAAATATGAGATCTTCTCTGTCTGCAATATCAGAAAACAACCTGGAGAAAGAAAAAGGGTCATGGTGGTTAAAATAGTTGAGAAATTGCTTGTGGGTTTTCAACAGCAGCCAAAAGGAAGTAACTCATTTCTATAATATTACCGGACCTCAATGTTTTTTAGATGTGTTTTTGCGTGTGTGTGGACGTTTTCCTGGAGTAAATCTGTTTCTCCTGCTAGAGGAGAAGGATACACTGTCTATTAGGAAGAGCTATTGACCTCAGGGAGGCCCTTGCTCAGAATTCCTTCCGTGGAAACACATCATTAATATCTACAAGTGTTTCCTTTGGCTCAGACGGAAGATAATAGTCCTCATGTAATCAATGTCCGTGGTATTGTTCGTTTTCTCCTTTCATTTAAAAATTATCCAAAAACAATCTTTATTAATCAACTAATTAATGAATAATTTTTTAATCTAAATAATATCTGAAAATAACATTTAAACATTTAACATTTAAAAGGCAAAACTGTATCAAATACAATTATATTATTATTATTATTATTATTATTATTATTATTATTATTATTATTATTATTATTATATTATTATTATTATATTATTATATTAATTATTATTATTATTATTATTACTACTACTACTATACTGAAATATGTTTAGATGTTTTTTAGATTTATTTTTATTTTACAATTACAAACTGTTTAGTTAAAAAAATTGATAGATATTAATCTTTATCACAATTATGAACATTGTTATTCAGTTTAAATTATTTTAGTCTCAGTGAGATACTATTGTAGTTTTTGTTCACACTTTGAATAAGATTTTTTTTTCTGCTTTCATGTTAATTTTAGTTTTTGTAATTTGTATTAGTATTTGATATAGTATTTGATGATATATATATATATATATATATATATATATATATATATATATATATATATATATATTTATATATATATATATATATATATATATATATATATATATATATATATATATATATATATATATATATATATATATATATATATATATATATATATTATCAGAGTAATTATGGTGTAATTATGTAATTATGGTGAAATAAAGCTAAAAGCATGTAAAAAAAAATATATAATATATAATTTAATTTCAGTTCACATTTATTTTTTACCAACGTTTTTGTTAGTAAAACCAGCAATTACGGAACATGAAGAGATCTGAGCATTAAGCATGGATGCAGATCGAGTGTTTGAGACAGGGTGAGTTTACCTGTATAAGGCTGGCTGCTGGGTTTCTCCTCTTTTCAAAGTGCTTCTGTCTGTGCTGCTCTTGGACCTTCAGAGCAAAGCCAGAGCCAAGAATACCCTACACCCACATCCATCCACAGAAAGAACACAGACGCACCCTATTACTGTTCAATCCACTGATTTGGACTAAGAGAGACTGCAACTGTGCAGAGCATATTTGTGAGCAGAGAGTTACAGAACACTTGACAAGAATGAGTCAGACAGGACGCTGAGGGGCTTTATACTGTGTGTTCTCAAACACCTCATAAAAATCACAGTACAAACAGTCTGCCTGAACTAACTAAATGGTTTGTGATTTCAAGTTTCCTCCTAAAAGGCCACAAATCCCCCATCTCGCGTAAGTGAGATCACTTAAGAAGTCAGGATAAGAAGTGTTAACCTAATGCTTAAACTTAGATCTCAGAGCAATTCATTCATTTTTTTTTATCTGTCATAATTTACTCATTCTGAAGTCGTTCCAAACCTGTAAGAGTTTCTTTCTCCAGCTGAACCCAAAAAGGCAATCAATTAGACTCCCATTGACTTCCATAGTTTTTTTTCCATACAATTACAATTATGATAATCCTTTCTTCCCTACTGTGTCGTATATATCTAAGTGAAATGGTTTGTTGAATAAAAACCCTAGGCAGAACTTGATTTTTGTCCATCAAGATTTAATTGGATCATTGTTGTTTGCTAATTGCTGTGAGTGACAGATTGCTAACGGGGAGGGATTAATGTTTTTGATAAAAGATTATAATGACACAATAATAATAAAAATACATTTTACATGATGTGTATGGCTAAATCATTTATAATAAACACTGCAATATTGCATAAAGAAGGAGAATTTTGATTTCAGGGTGACTATAATTTTCTGCACACCAGGCCATGACTTCAGAAGACTTGATTACTGTAAAGATCACAGTAAGATGTTTCATCAGGTGTGGGACAACATGAGGCTGAGTTAATGCAGTCAGAATTTCCATGTTTGAGTATACTATAGATTTAACTTTATTATTTAAAACAATATTTATCCCATGTATAAAATGTCAGAATGTGAGTCAAGCAGTACATATCAGGTTGGAGCTACTCACAGCAGGCAAAGCAAAGAACGAGATGCCCAGCAAAGCAAACCCTGCAGACAGAAGCCGCCCGGTCCACGTCTGTGGAGTTTTATCTCCGTATCCAATGGTGGTGAGCGTGATCTGAGGAAAGATGTGAGAATATAAGTTTATATGTTTAAAAGACTGCGGTCGTATTGCTAAATACTTCCGATAGGCAGACAGCACTAAATTATGTGTACTAATGTACTTTAACACTCCATTTATCACCCATGTATGGAGGAGAAAAAGTAACCTCTGACTGCATCTACATGATGGCCAAACAAAGATCAAATCCTGACCAGGGAGCATTGGAAAATCAAAGGCCTCCAAAGATGCATTCAATTCTGTCCATTTATGCCTTGTTAAACACCCATAACCACCAATCTGCATTCTAAAGTTACACAGTTGCACAGTATTAGATCCATCTTTCAGCAAGATAAATACTTCGGTGACCAACATCTCGCACTCCTTTCCACAATCATGAGCGCCCTGGATTCTTGCAGGCAGGGGATACTTAAACAAAGGCCTGGCCAAAGCAAATTCAACACATCCAGTAAAAGTGAGTGATTTGTCAAATGCAAAGAGCACTGCGGCCTTTCACAGCACTTTGAAGCAAAGACTAGGAGTGTGGGAGCTCCCACACAAAACCAGACTCCCGTTCTCCTGTTTTCCTCCACAGAAGCCTGCCTGTCAGCTCCAGACACTGGCTTGGGCTCAACCCAGTGTAAATACTGTGTGGCAGCATAATATTGGCCCACCGCTAGTTTGTCTCTGCATCTGAGCTCTACAACAGAAGACCATACCCTTAACTGACCTCTTAACTCTGTTTGTGCTTGGTAGGAACAGGAAATTACATGCATTGATTTGTTAAGTCAGCTGGTGAAGAACCATGACCAGTTCTGTTTGTACCACAACAACTAAACCCTGTCAAGGCCTATGGTTGTAACTCACTTATTGATTAATGCATGAAATACAGCGTATTATTGAGCATCCTAAACCACAGATAGATTGTATACAGTTGTTAGAAAATGCTATAAAAAGGGGAGGGGTGTACATTTAAAGGGGACATCAGATTAATTTACTTAAATTAAAGTAGTGGTTTTTTTTTTTTTTTTTTTTTACATTTAGTTTTCTGGTATGTTTCTGATCTGTCAGCTCAGAAAAGCTGAAAAAGAAAACACACAGCCAGGTTATGCGCTGTCTGAGTCTGAAACGGTATAACTATTTGAATAAGACCACCTCTAACCCATATATTCAGGTGTCTTGTGTCAACACGCCTCACAGAAGAGAGGGGTGGTGTCATTTAAAGAGACATGCACAGAAACAGGTTGCTTGTTTTTGACAAGGTGAGGAATTTTAACCAAAGTATATCATGAAGACCCAAACAATTCCTGCCAACTTGGTAAATGGGCATCCGATGTCCCCTTTAAAGGGAAATCTGCACAGATACTGAAAGCAGTTGAGGAAGTGCGAAAGGATGACCTTTAAGAAAGGCAGTTAAGTTAGACTTACCGTACCCCACCAAAGAGCATCAGCGTAGGTGGCGAACTGTTTGTTAAATTCTTTCTCCACCAAGTAGACCAAGAATGAAGAAAAGATCAGCACCAAGAAGCCAATGTACCAAGCGGTCACAAGCTCCTGAAACAAACATAGCAAAAAAAAAAAGCGAACTTTCTTTTTTTTATCAAACCAAGAGTGAAAATTACAAAATTTTCTTTTTTCTTTTTATATTTTATGTAAAACTGCACATTGTTTATTGTAAAAATCTTTTGCAAATAAACTTATTTCAAATTATAGTCTTAAAAAATATATATGTTTTATAATTTTCAACACAATTTCATTTTTCTGGTTTGTGAGCTGTTCAGGTTGGGGGATCAGCTGGTTAACAAGCTACTGTATATCAGCTGAGAACCAGACTGAGAGACCAGCTAAACCAGACTAAACTACCAAAGACCCGCGAACCAAGCTGGTTTAAGATGTTTTTGTGTTTCTTTTTCAGTTTAATCAGGGATGTCAGGAAAACGCTTAAGCCTCAAAGGAGATAGAAATAAGTAACTCTGCTATTTTATAAACCACAATGATTCATTGCGGGGACCCCTAATCTCTCCACTAAATGGTGGGTAACTGAGGACTGAGGAAGCGTGTGGTTTGGCTGCAGCCCATGGATGGAGTTTCAGTCCAAGCGGTGCTGGAAAAAGAGGTTGATTGTGGTGTCACATGTCTACCTCGACACGAAAACTCACACGCAATGTCATGACCTGAGCTCATTCACTAATTTTTGCAGTTAAATAGGATTCAGTATACCTTGCTGTGAGCGTAGACTACAGATCCAAGCAGTTTCCAGGTGCCACCTCGCCTGTCCATACGCACCATGCGCAGGATCTGCAAAAAACGCAGACTGCGAAGTGCAGATGTGGCAAAAATATTGCCCTGACTACCAGCTGAAACCACTGCGATGGATGCAATGAGCACAATAATGTCTGAAACACAATCACAGGAGACAGGGATCATTTCTAGATGTTAACACCCGCCAGAGCAATAGAAATACTTTGATTGACTTAATAAAAATAATTATAGCAGTTAGTTATATAGATAATGGAATCAGTGACTCATAGTCCTCTTTATCTCACAATATCAATACTTTGTCATCACTCCAACAAGACCACCCAGCCATTTTTAAGAGCACCGGAGAACATACCTAAACTAAGTTTGCTGCTGTTCTTTAAGACAGGAACAGAGATATATAGAAAATAAAAAAATAAAATAGGCTTTACTTGTCTGTTATGTCTGTGTCCCTGAGATCAGAGACAGAGTAAGGAGCCAAGAGCGAGCAGAGAAGCCACTTTCTTACAGAACAGCATATCTAAATCCTTCGCTACACACAGAAAAACCTCTCCAGCTCCCAGCGTGTCTTAACCAGGAATAATATTGTTCTTCACTCAAATCACCTATGTCATATTTTCCTGCTGAATGTTACACTTGAGGTTTGAAATAAGAATGTTCTCGTGTCATACATGCTGAAAGTGGCCTCGTAAAAATCTGTTATTCCAAATTCAAATCTCACAACCTTTGAAGGTTGCCACAAGGTGCAAATGGGACATTGAAGAACGTGAGCAGATGGCATGGAGCAATGTGTATTGTAAAAAGCTATTTTTAAATAATATACATTTGAATGACAATCTTAATAAAACGTTTTATAACCAAACTATCAGCTCCAGGATTTAAATATTTTATAAATGGTTTTCATAATGACAGGACAACATCAACATGTCCTTGTTTAAAGCTACAGATCTCGTTCAGTGTAAAATATTTTTATATTGACCACAGTTCAAATATGTGGATATGTGGTCAGTAAGATATGTTAATATTGTCATTTAGCAAGGATGTGATAAATTGATTAAAAAAAAATGACATTTAGAATGTTACATGAATGTTCTGTAATGTCACATTTTAATGCTTTAAAATCATTTGTACATATTTTTCTGAAAGACTGGAGTAATGGATGCTGAAAATTCAGCTTTACCATAACAGGAAAACATGACATGAAATATATTAAAATATATTAAAATAGAAAACATTTGTTTTAAATTGTAATCATATAGCACAATATTGTTTTCATTGTGCTTTTAGTTAAATAAATACATCTTCGGCGAACATAAAAGCCTTCTTTCAAAAACATTTTTAAAAAATCCCCCCAATTTTTATTAGTTTTGCTGCACATGCATTCATACTTCACAAATTCTTTATTTATAATTTATTTATTTTAGATTTTCTAGATTTTTTTCTCAATTAATTAATTGTTTAAACATTTTTAATCACTTAAATCATTTAATAGTTGCTATGTTGCCATGCAAAAGTGCTACATGAAGTTGAAGATAAATATATTTGTTTTAGTTTACATGAAGATGAAATAATAGAGGATGTGGTCACAAAGTCAGTGTGCTTCATTAAGGGTATATGCACATAAAAATAATATGCAAAGACCTTTACACAGTTTCTAATGGGATGTGCTGAATAAATGTGTTGAGCAGGGTAGAGAAATTGTTTGCTTTTTCTTTCTGATTTATAATTCAGAGTTAGTCTCAGTGCTGATGGGATGCTGATGGAACTCGGCCTACTAATGAATGGAGATGAGGTTCAGTGCATGGCACACAACAGACTGATATATTCATAAATTACACTTATTCAACACTATACCACACCACATGCAAATATAATAAATATAAATAGCTCTGGTTAGATATTGCCTGTGATCCCTCATTGGTTACTTATTGTCTCCTTTTCTTCAAGAGAGAATTACAAGAGAACTCTCTCAGTCACTGTGTTTGTTTGAGTCAGTCATCGATTTTGGGCAGAGGTGCTATCATTAGCCCAACGAGCATCTGTCAACTTCCACACCAACACAGCAGATGCATCACCCTCTACAAACACACGTCCACGGGTGGACAGCACACTCACAGAACACACTTTTTATCTTACCAATGACACAGAATGGTTTTCTAGCGAAGCGCAGTCGTCCTTGCCATCCTCTGTAGCGACAGCAGCATCCGGCCGACCAGATGCGAATGATGTACTCCAGACCGAAAACAACAATCATCACAAACTCCTGCAAAAAAAATGAAACACAAACACTGTTCATGACATCAGACGCACCACTTCATTTATTTAATTCACACAATACAGAAATTAATTAAAGCTATCTCACAATAAATAAATACAAAAGATGCTTACAGTATATTATATTCTGTAGTTCTATTCTGAAGTTAGACATGGATACTTAGCACATATAAATACTGTACACACACCCTGGTTCACCACAGGAGGCTGCGATCATGTCTAGCTACTGTAAGAGAATTAACCTCTCAGTTAATCCATCATTGCCTTTTTATTGCACTGTTAGATAAACCACAGTAGAGTTCCCAGAGGACTTCACCTGATTACAACATCTGTCTGCATGAGTTTATAACACTGCTCCGCTCCCAGAGAAACACACACATTTACATTAAACTGCTCACTGACGCTAAGTGTGCTTACAATCAGGTCAGTCAAAACGTACAGGCTTTTGGATTACCTGCCACTGATTCTTAAGTAGATATAGATAATATATATATATATATAAAAAGTTTTCTATGACGTTTCTCAATAATCAGTTCTGTTCATACTTTACAACTCAAAGTTTTATTGATTCGTCATTCCTGAATGTTGCTAAAATGTATGTCTAAATATCAAGTCATCTTTGCAGCTGTTGATGGACTACACAACCATTTTACAGGTCGTATTTCAGGTTTGTCCCTTCTCTGAGGGGTAAAGGGCCTGGGATAACTGTGCCTTTTTAACTGGCCTATCCTGATCCACTGCGACAGCCAAGATGGGTTTCCCACGGCTTGACACAACACTGTTTGCTTATCCTGAGCACTATCTGATACTGTTAGCTGTGCAGGCCCTGCTTTCCCACCAGTGGGGTAGACGCCATCCTCTCCTGCTTTCAGGTTGTCTCATAGTCTCTGTATTGAACTTCTCTCAATACAGCCTCTTTAACTGAAACAGGAACACCTTGGCCCGCTCCACCAAGAGTCCGGTGGGACTGAGGTGCTAAATCACTAAAAGCCCCATGCTACTTTCGGTTGTCACCTGAGAGGATCCCATCAGCCAGTAAAACATCTCAATGAAAGGATGAATCCAGCTCAGCATAATACAACATGTATCAAATGGCCTAATCCATGTGATTGTCTTTTAACGTGAAGTACTCAACAAAGTTTTTGAAGGAATCTTGGAACACCAGAACAGAGAGCATCAGTGTCATTTGAGACCTTGTTTTGAGACCTAATATGAACAAGAAATCAAAATGTACCTCCACTGACCCTACGACCCTGGTCTTAAGGCCTATTCATACCGAGAATGATAACTATAACAATAACATTTCAACACTATTGTTTGTAGTGTGGACTTTTAAATAAAAATATTTTTTCTATTTGAATATTTTTAAGATGTGATTTATTCCTGGCATATCTGACTTTTCTGTATTAGTGCCACATGATCTTTCAGAAATAATATGCTGATTTGCTTAAGAAACATTTTAATCTTTGCTGAATAAAAGTACTAATTTCTTAAAGAAATAAAATAAAAAAATAATAATTTGTTTTAAAATAACCCCCAAAATTTGAACAGTAGTCTGCTGATATCCATAAGGCTTAAGATAAACACCATCTTAAGATAATTTCAGGTGTGTAGGTATTTTGGTCCTACAGTACATACAGTAGGCTTGTGTGTCTCACCAGTATGAGGAGACAGTGATTGGAGAGGTCCATATGAGCAGGGATGGTGGAGAACACAGAGAGAACCAGACAGCCAAACACCAAGGTGAACCTGCCAATAAACAAATAAGGAAAAACATTAGTTATAGAGTTGAAGGAAGTGTATTGTGTTCTGTGTGACTTCATCTGAGCAACTGCAAGATGAAGCTAAAGGTTTCTTTGTTCTGATATGAAAGCACCTTAACAAATCCAAGGGTGGACCTGTAAAAGAACATCACCGAATCTGCGAGCTTTCAGAGTGCCATCACAATCGAATAACGTGGTACTTTTCTACAACTCTTTAAGCAACTTAACAGGAAAAATAACAGCTCTTTAAGTACCTGAACGACACACTCACATAAGGAACTTCCCTAACAAATCATCACTTTCAGCCTCATTAATGCAGCAAAGATTTGTAAATGATGGATGTGTGTATAACTATGTAACACCCTCTGGCTCTGTGCTATTGTCTGAGAGCTATTTACAGGAACAAACAGTACATGCTTTCTCCTGCTGTCCCTCTGGTGCAGTATGCTGTATCGGTCCCATTCTCCCTCTCTCTCTTTTGCTCTGGCCCTGTATAAACAGGCCATTAAGAACATTGGCCTTAGGTGGAGAACAGAGATGGACTCTTCTTTTTCTGAAGCAGCTGCAGCTGTGCGAGACGTGCTGTCGTATGCTGTCTGAGTGAACTAGCAGACATCACTGTGTCTTCCAGCAAATGCTGTCCTTATGTTTCCTGTAATTACATTGTGTCTGGGAACAAGTGTTTTTTACATTTAGCACTGTCTTCTATATTTTACCTTTTCCCTCCACCTCCCTTTTAATTGAAAGGGAATATATTCTATAATGTTGTAGTATTATTATAATTATTTCGTTCCCATCTCAGGTCCATTTGATTGGTTTTCTGCACCAAAATTGTTCACATTGCAATTTATCACCCTCTTGCTCTTACCCTTGTACCTGTTTTACCAGTGAAAGCAGGTTTTTGGTAGCACATATCCATTTGTACTCATATTAAAGGCTTAGTTCATCCTAGAATGAAAATTTGTCCACCTTCTACTCACTATCGACGCATCCTACGCCTTTATTCACCCCCCGGAGCTGTGTGAGGAACGTTTTATTACAGATGCGCTCACTTTATTTCACGTCTTCTGAACCGTTGACAACAAACACCTGCTTACCCTCATTGAAAGGCTTGAAAGAACAAGGACAATTTTTTATATAACTTCAATTGGATTATTACCGCAGCATAATTTACACTATCGTTCATCAGTTTCTGAATATAATGAATGATTCCTAAATTATTTATGTTTCTGTACACTTTCATTTCTAAACAAATCTTGTTATCCATGATTATATTTTAAAGATCATTCTGTAATTATTAATGAAAGAGCACAACTGCTGAAAGGCCTAACTGAGCATCACATTCTCTCAAAATGAGAGACAAGGTGTAAAGAGTTTGAGGGGTGTTTATTTACTAACTGTTTATCTTTCTGTGATCAGTGACAACAAGTTGTGGCATTTGTATGTAACTGCATTAACAGCTGTTATCACAGTCGTGCTGACAGTCCTCACCTCCTTTGTCTTTCTTTTACTTTTTGTCAGTGAGACACAGTCTGTCTGACCTGCTCCTCACCCTTTTAGTGCTTTGCTAACACTTGCGCACCCACACAATCCAGACTCTTTCAGTTAATGTGAGGGCTTCTGTGAATCTCATAACACTCCATAGTATTACACTCCCCAAAGACTGAATCGTGACAGACTTTATGAGTCATTGCAGGATATAGTGCTTTCCATATCCTGGTGGTAACAGCAGACCACAGCCATTACACTCAAACTGGTGTCGTGCTATTCAACTAGGACATGTTTATTGCATTTACACATGCATACGGACAAATGCACATCCACAATAGGCCTAAGAAATGGGCTTCTGCTACAATCATTACTGTAATTCAATAGACACGCGAAACAGTAGCGGCGATGCAAAAAACACAGTCCTCTCCAAAAGTCTGAGACCAATGGTGAAAATACATCTATTTTGCACTCTTTTTAAATAACAGTAACATTCAAGCATCACTTCTACAACTTAGTAAAAATCAGTTTGAGTGCATTGTGCTTCAACAGACCAAAGATTTGCAATCCACTTACATAAAAATATGTCAAAGCATTCAAAATACAAATGAAAGCAATCCCAGACTTTTGCAATATATGTGCACCCAGATGCAGTCAGATGTGTGGAGAAATGAAAATATTGGAACAGGAAGGAATTCCTTTTTTTTAACAAACAGCTGCAGGTACTGTACCAGCGCTCTGCTAAACACTCGGGCCAGGGGAAATTGGTCTTTTAGCAATCAGAGCCGTGTGGTCACAGCACCAGGCTCCCAGACATCTGAGCTTTCAAAGCTCTGAACCCCAGGGACCTCTTTCCACTAGCAAGACAAAACATAGCACCACCTACTAATTCAGTGGTCTGTGCGGGTAAATGTGCATGAGAGTGTCTATATGCAAATGTCAGCTTGCAGTTTTGTGATGCTACAGAGAAAGTAAAAGAGGGAGAGAAAGGTTACAGTAGCATATCATGGATTACACACCTGTTTCTGTTTGCCTGTGTGTGTGAAACTGTCTGAGATTGTTTTGTTTTGATTCTGAGCGGTCTGAGGATCATTTAGACAGGCAACGATGACAAGCTTGGATTTGGAATTTCAAATATTTTCTCATGAGCCAAGCCACCTGCATTGTGTAGCATCTGATCAAACATGACACGGTAGAGGGCGGCATTGCTGTCTACCACATCAAACACACACAATCAACCTACAGTATGTGAAGAAAAGCATTTAATAAGACTCTCGATGAAAGCAACCAAGAAGAATGAAAAGAATGAAAAGACGGACAAGGAGACAAGAGAGTAGAAGATGAGGCAAAAAAGAAAAAAAGAAGTGAGATGTGACTAGGTGAGAAGATTGGATGAGATGAGCAGGAACTAGAAATTGCAAGAAGAAATAAGATTAGAGATGAGATGAGAGCGGAATTGAAGACAATAAGTGAGAAATTAAAACAAGAAAAGATGCAAGCAGAGGTGGAAGATGCAAGTAGAGAAGATGCAAGAAGAGAAGAGAAGATGCACAAAAATGCAAGAAAAGAGATGTATGTAAGAAGAGACATAAAAGAAAATGCAAGAAGATTCAAGTAAAAATGCAAGATGTTGAATGTAAGTAGAGAAGATGCACAAAGATGTGAGGAGGCATGTGTAGAAGAGAAGAGAAGAGAAGAGAAGAGAAGAGAAGAGAAGAGAAGAGAAGAGAAGAGAAGAGAAGAGAAGAGAAGAGAAGAGAAGAGAAGAGAAGAGAAGAGAAGAGGAGAGGAGAGAATTATTGGATGTTTCTGTGTTTCAGGCAGTTGTCTGGTCAGTCTTTGCGCTCCTGACAAGATGAATATGATAATGTATTTTCCATTGGATTAATATAAGGTATAGCATGAGTAATCCAGCATCCTCAACACAATACAGCCTGAGTTATAATGGCTGCTCTGTGAATTATTGAATGCCTTGTACAAATAGCCTGTGGACATCTGGCTATGATTTGGCTTGAGCCTCTAATGGTTCTCCTCTGTCTGAACAGGAAGGTCTGGACACTGGCTGCAGTTTCCACTGCAGCTGGAACAGAGCACAAGACACAACTCAGACCTCTGACCAGAGCTTCACAGAGGCCCAGGGTTAATGACAGCAATAACACACAATCAGGAGATGGCACTAAATGTCCCTGTGCAGCCTTGACATAATGAAAGCCACTGGCTGTTGATTGATGTCTTATTATGAGGAAGGCTCCTAAGTCAAATGGGCTTTTACACATGGGTCTGAACGTTACCATTCACAAGCCAGACAGCGATATCATAGTCCAATGATAGATTCAGATTCAGTCAGGTATTACAGTTATTCTTGGAGTAATAAAACATTAAAGAAACAGCTGAAATCATTACAGTAACAGAACAGAGCAAAATCTCTCTCACAAGGAGTTTGACTGACAAATTTAGTACAGTAGGACCATACTAGTATCAAAGACGTTTTCAGATTGACAGTGAATTACTTCTTACTCAGAGTTTGAATGTGTGAAAGTAAGAAAAGATGATGGATCAGCAGCAGACAGAATGAAGGGAAAATGCTTGAATTACTTGCACTCCAGATGCTGAATTTGTTTGTGTGTTAGAGAATGCAGTTGTATTTATTTTATACTGACTGTATAATCAGCCATTATAAGTGTGTGTGTTTGTGGTTTTTTTTTTTTTCAGTCTGCATTCCTGGACATTCCTATGGCTTGCTGAACACCGGCCCTTCATAAATAATTACGGCTGTCATCTAGCACTGCATGTTGCTGTTCCAGGTCCAGTAAAAACCTGTCATGACAACGAAACCTTGTCATAAAGTCCAGCTGAGGCAGCTAGTCAAAACTGACCATTACTGCATCTTGTGCAAGCACACGATTCACTTAAAAACTCAAGGTCTTGACACAGCTTGACTCTGTTATCTCAACCCGGTGCTGAACTGTTTCCTCTGAAAACTCTCTCAAAACTAGTACACTAGCACTAGCATACAAGCCACAAGCAATTCAAAAAACAACTCCTTGCAACTGCAACATGTCTTGTTTTCTGTCAGCTGCTTAGAAGACTTTTTACAATCAGTACACCATTCAAAACCAATCACAATTCAGTATGCAAACAGAAGCAAGACAAAAGACTAAATTATAGTTCACCAAATAGTACAATGACCTCATCACTCTCGTTTCATGAATGCTGAACATTCTATTCTATTCTATTCTATTCTATTCTAGTTTAAAGTTGGGAGATTTTCAGTAAAGAAATCTCTACAGTTTCAACAGACATTTGTAAGTAGTTTAGGTTGAACTAATTGTAGATGTTTTTAACTTGGGTTAGGGATATAGAACAAAATCGGAATAATTGAGGAATATCACAATAGTGCAGCCATGGATGCATATGCTTAGAGCTGACAGGAAAAGATGAGTTTGTTGGAGTTTAATTGTTCTCAAATTGCACTGGGGATTTTTAATTAACATTAACTTTATATGTTAACTCCCAGCAAACAGACTATACAGCTGTTTGAGGTGGCAGTGTGCAGATCTGATCAAAGATGAAGCGTAATAATAGCTTGCTACAGTTTGAGAGAAGTTTTAATGCGGCTGCATGCATGCAGGCCTCCAGAGAGTGTGAACACAGAGAAGCATGAGGCTGGACGTCTGATATTTAAATCAGTCTAAACACACGGCATCGCAACAACAAGGACAACACACACAAAATACTGTGTATTACTGCACCATCATTGTGAATCAATCTTCATGAATTTCTTTGATCTGCTGTCCTTCCACCAGCAACTGCTGAGCATCTTTGAGGATTTGAGAAAGAGGTAGAGATGCGTAACTGTAGAGATGCGTATCAAAAAGAAAAGCAGGGATCCACCTTCAAAGGACAAAATAGATACTCATTGTAATTTTACCACCAAAAAGTACAATTTTACTTTTTTTTTTTAATTTTACATATTCATGGGCCATATTTTACAGCAGTTTGCCTCCACAAAATCTGTTTCAGCATTTCACATATGTGTGTATTGATTTTTATATTCTATCTAAGCACTACTTTATTCTTACAATCTCCCATTTTTGTCCATCAGTGGATTTCATTCCTTTTTTTTTCTCAAATTTTTGTGACAAAGTTTTATGTAAATCTGTTCCTATCCACAGTGTTAGGAGTATAACCCATAGTATCAATTGGTTTAATATAATATGAAATAGATAATTTATGTTGTTTTGCATGAATGGAAAGTTGCACACGTAAATAGTAATAACAAAACTACACGTTTATGTTCATTAGAAAGTACATTGAAAGAGTAATGGCTCCAAAAGAATATGGCACAATTTAAAGAATATAACTAATATTATATCAGGCCTGACAGACACAAACCCTGAGTACACCTGAAACTCTTCAAGGTGAGAAATAATGGTGTTTTTTTAAACCTGAGGTTAAGTCTAATCAGGCCTGGTGCTGTCCAGGGTCCTGAAGCTGATCACATAATGCCACTGCTGCATCAATATGATGTTCTGGCTGAATCAGGTTCATGACCTTCTTTTAAAATTTAAAGGCTACCATATAATTATAGAAAAGAATATAGTGTGTCAAAATAATGTAGTTTGGGTTCACTTTGATTTGCAGACTGTGTAAATAGGAGTTCAATATTCAGTAGAGTTATAAACTAAACATATCAGTTTTAAAAATAATTATATTTTATAATGTACAACATAATATGCCAGTATTCGACATTTTAAATTAGTGAACTAGTGTCCCAGGGTCCTAGGGTCCCAAAATAGAGCTTTGAAAAAAGACACATTAAAAAATATCAGTTGACCCCCACACCCACTACAACTCAGCAGTTCCCAATTCTCTTCCTTAGACAAAGCTCTTCCTTCCACAGACAAACAAAATGCACCGTAAGCCCATAAAGTTCACAGAGCACGACCATAACTGCAGCCTCCCAGACACCACAGCGGTTAGGTTCTTTTTAAGCCTCACTTTACCGGGGAGGAGGGTGGAGTTGAGGATGAGCTACATCGTTCAGCCCCATTCTGCCTCCAGCAGTTTGTCTTGAAGAGGACAGGGACCAGGAACAGACAGGATGTTCCCCTGCCAAAAGTCTATTAACTAATCCTGCTGTTTATACGATCTACTCAAGTATCTTACAAGGCTAATCGGCTAGATGAAACACATGGTTATATTTCTAAGCAACTACTTAACATAAATATAAATGCAGCCATAGACATCTAAAGCCCTGAGAGCATCCTGCTAAAGTTCACTGAAGTGAATGGAAGCTGTTAATAATTTAAATAAAAAAATTAAAAAAAATCATAATCATTCATTTAAATAACCATTCGGTGAGTTTATGATGGTCATTACTAAATAGTTCATTTATATTGCATGTACATTAGAGGCCAAAAGTTTTGACACACCTTCTCATTCAAAGAGTTTTCTTTATTTTCATGACTATGAAAATTGTAGATTCACACTGAAGGCATCAAAACTATGAATTAACACGTGGAATTATATATGGATTTATCTACATAACAAAAAAGTGTGAAACAACTGAAAATATGTCATATTCTAGGTTCTTCAAAGTAGCCGCCTTTTGCTTTGATTACTGCTTTGCACACTCTTGGCATTCTCTTGATGAGCTTCAAGAGGTAGTCACCTGAAATGGTCTTCCAACAGTCTTAAAGGAGGTCCCCGAGAGATGCTTAGCACTTGTTGGCCCTTTTGCCTTCTGTCTGCGATGCTTCAGTGTGACTCTACAATTTTCATAGTCATGAAAATAAAGAAAAACTCTTTGAATGAGAAGGTGTGTCCAAACTTTTGGTCTGTACTGTATATTGTTGCTGTACACAAATGTAATATATGATCAGCTTTTGCCTTTATTATTTCGAGCAATTATCTTTTTTGAGGCTACATTTGGTAAGATTATTATTTTTTTCCCTTTTATGCCCAGTAACACTGCATTTACTCGATAAAAAAACAACAACAACAACAACAACAACAACAAAAACACCTTAAACCAGTAAAAACAGTAATAAAAAGGGAAAACCAGTTATATGTAAAATAAGACTATAATAAGATATACTGTATATTAAGATATAATAAATAAAAAAGTAATTTAAATACTTTAAAATAACTATTTTCATTTATTGTTGTGATGGTAAATCTG
Source organism: Carassius auratus (assembly GCF_003368295.1). NCBI lineage: Eukaryota > Metazoa > Chordata > Actinopteri > Cypriniformes > Cyprinidae > Carassius > Carassius auratus. Next base: position 11,488,544 of record NC_039255.1, read on the forward strand.
AATTGTAAACAGCCATGACTCCAGTCTTCAGTGTCACATGATCCTTCAGAAATCATTCTAATATGCTGACTTGGTGATCAAGAAACATTTATTTTTATCACTAATGTTGAAAATAGTTGTGCTGCCTAATATTTTTGTGGAAACTGAGATAAAGTTGTTTCAGGATTCTTTGAATAATAGAGCGTTCAAAACAATGAAATTATTAAAAAAAAAAAAAAAAAAAAAAAAAAAAATATATATATATATATATATATATATATATATATATATATATATAATTTTATATATGGCTATTTGTAAAATTATTAAATACTTAAATACATCAAATACTTCATCCTTGCTGAATAATAGTATTCATTTGTTAAAAAAAAATAGCAAAAGCTTTAAAGAGGATGTTATCTGCTCAAAGTTTTCTTTTTCAGCCTTGTAAAGCATTAGATTTCTGTAAAATATAATACAGAAGCTATAAGATGCAACTGTTATTGGTAGTCAAAGAGAGCTATCATATATCCCTCGTTTCTTAGAGCACAAGAATGACAAACGAGAAGTACACAAAGGAGAGTTAGTGTAATGATTCTTATGTGTAGTGAATGTCACCCACATGGCTGGGGAACGGGGCCAAATTTCCATGATGCAGCTTAGCTTGGCTTTGAAGGTGTGGGCCAGGAGACGTTTTGCTCACCCTCTTTCTTACCCTCCCTCTGTCTTTTCCTTTCCTTTCCCTTTTGGGTACCATTAGGAGGAGTGGGCGGAATTGACACAAGCTCTTTTCCATGTGATGAGCACAAATCCTGCACTAACAGGATCCAGACCTGGGGAAGCTGGTGAGCTATAGCAGCTGACAGGGTTCATAAATGCTCCTGGCATAGAGGGAAACAGCAGCAGGTTCTCATCAAACACCAAGTGGCCATCCTGTACTCCCTCGCTACCTCAGTGTCTCATTCTCTCTCTTTCTATCTACCCCACAGCTGCTGGTAGTATCCAGATGTCAACATGTGTCGTACAAAGCAAAATATCACACAAAGACAAAGAAAAACAACAACAGAGAGTGAAAAGGTCCCACAACCCAAAGAGGTAGTTAAAAGAGATGTTTAGCTTAGCAAATTAGAAAGATAGTAGAAATGAATGTTTCTTATCAAAATTAAAATTTAAAAGAGTGTACACTTAAAGTGATGTACTGTTAATGGCTACCATTTATATTTTTGAGAATTAAAATAAAATGAAAGCTCATAAAAACGGCATGCTGAACACTACAGTATACATGTTTTTTGTTTTGTTTTTTTTAATGAAAATGAAAAATAAAATATTTGGCAAAATGCTGTTTTGTTATTGCTGGAGTAAAGCATATCACACAGGATATCCGCTTCTCAAAATGCATTGCAATTACCTAAATATACATGCAATGAGACAAAAGAACAGATACTGAGGTTTAAGCCATGAGGAGATAACAGTGACTGCTACTGTTCTGTGGAGAAGGGCCATATCAGTCTAGACCACAATAGGAGCTTAGAAGCCACTTGAGCCACAGTCCGCGGAGAGAGGGCTCAACTATATCTGTTCTCAAGCAGCTACCCAAGCAGTTTCACTATCCTTCTTTTCATCAGTCGGTCTTCTACGGCTGCTCTTTACAGCTCTTAACCATGCTATCAACAAAGAAAAAAGAAAAGAAAAGAAAAAAGAAAAACTACAAAAATAGAAGCTATAAAAAAGACGAAATGATGCTGATTTAAAAGGACAGACATATTATATATTTATTTATTTATATTATCATCTGTCAATAAGACTTCAGACAGATGAAAATCTCCATCATTTACAAACACTTTGAACTCATTCACCCCAGAAAGTTCAACCAAAGCATGAAACCCCACACTCGCTGCCGCTGCTTGCTGTCCTGCTCCACTAGCTCCAGTAAACACACAAACACCCTCAAACACAAATGTTCACAGGAAAGACTCTGTCACGGGTGGCTGTGCTGTGTCGACATGCCTTCCTCTGGTTGACACAGGTAAATTGGAAAAGGGAGACAAGAAATAATTCAGGAAGAACTTTAGACATGCTTCAAGGAAGGATAAGAGGAGACAGTTTAAAAAGTCATTGCAGTTAAAGGAAGCTGATGTTCAAAAAAGGAGTTACGTACACTCTCTCTCTCTCTCTCTCTCTCTCTCTCTCTCTCTCTCTCTCTCTCTGTGGTAAGATTTTAGGTTAAGAAGGTTACTATAAATAATTCCAGCTCTGGATGGACATAGTGAAAATGTCTTATAGACATTTAAAGATCTAGTTCAAATGCAGAGTTAAACCTCAGAAAAGTGCTCTTGGGGTTTCATCAAAAAGCTGTTTACATTTTGAGGCCTGTCACTCACTGTCACAATTAAACACTTTAATTGATGGCAATTAAATATTTAACATACAATTAATTGCAATTTTCCTACCAGCTAGATATTTTCACCCCGGGTACAGCAGTAAATCTGCCGGATCAGAGGGGGATTTTCATCGCTGGAGAAACCACAAGCATCATATGAGCACTTGAAAAGCTGGTTGGGTAACAGCAAAACTATATTGACACCAAACTGTATTAACATAGGAAGATTATGACTGAATTGTCTATATATAAAACAGCTGATGAGTTTTTTTTTTAGCCTTATCGGTGCGTAAAAGAGTTTCCACTCAGTAGCAGAATGACAGAACACACACACACACAGTTCCAGACGTCTGTCTATACAAACGCTCACATCGTCACATGTATCTCTGGCTTTTTATGGCATTAGTGATATTTTGAGAAAAAGCAGATGGGCCAAATCTGTCAAGCTTGTACTGACACAGTCCATGTAAGGATACAGTAGCCAGGGAGCCTGTCTATCCAAGTTCTCCCACTCCATCTCATACACACACACACACACACACACACACACACACCTCTCTTTTTGAATATAAAACAGTATCAATCTGAAAGTGTCACTACCTTCCTCCTACTTGCAGTGTTAAGTAGTTCAAGGTTGATATATAGTGTAATGGACCGGGGCTTCCGAACACTTGTATGGACACATGGACACATACCTGTATAGTGCACCACACAATTTAATAAGAAAATATTTTATATTATATTATATTATATTATATTATATTATATTATATTATATTATATTATATTATATTATATTATATTATATTATATTATATTATATTATATTATATTATATTATTATATAGCACACACAATGGGCTGTAACTTCATGTTCTCTGAGGACTAAAATATAAATGTTTGAGGTGTAATCCAAATCTGGCAAACAACATATGGTTGATGACACAATAACCTCACTGCACAACCAAAATCAAGGTGTAGAAAGATCTTTCATCCTAATGGAGCGCAACATGATCCTGCTGAAAAAAGCTGTAAGTGATGTCTGTACTATGTAGCAGAAATGAGTCAAATCAGACAAATCAAAGAGTCTATCAGAGCTGTGTGCATTGAAACATGAGCTGAATTCCTCAGGAAGTCATAAATCAGTTCTAGTGCCACAGGAACCAAGCAAAATAACCAACCAACTTGTTCACACAACAGCTTTCAACATTAACACCAATAGAACAATTATTGACAATTTTAATTCGAAGAAGAGATTGTCAAATGTATTGTTCGTGATTGAAATTCAACGCTGGACATCACATGTAAACCCAGGAGATCAAGTTAAATACTTGCATTGACTACCACCATCCAGCAGAACCAGACTGAAATTCCTAAGGGGGAAGGGCTTTAAACCTTTGTCTTCACAGAAAAGTCCCTTTGCCAGAGAATGGCAAAGAAACCCTTTTTATACATTATATATGGACCAGAATGAACTCAAAAAGACTTATAAATGAATCGTTCGATTGCTTAACTCCATATTCATTTATGTGTAACCCACACATTTGACTATCATGTATAATCCCTTATTGTATGTCTTTTGATAACTATAGGATACATAGTCATGTCTAGTATTGATATAATCGAATTTCTTGCTTAATATTGTCCTGACAATCATTTATTTGTAAAATATATCATAATTGTGTTATAGGAATCATGTCCAAAATTAGATCCTGCGAGGCAGGAACCACATGCTTGGTAAGATAAACAAATGATTTATGATCCCCTGAGCCAAGACCATATCTGATTGGTCAAGGCAACATTTGAGGGGGGGCCCACAAGGAAGTTTAAAATACTTTGGACACCATGAAATTTTGCTTTTAGTTCTAGCATTGCTTGTGCTATCAGTCATGCCTTGCTTTTAGTCTGCTTTTAGTCCCTAGCTGCTGCTATTAGCCATGTCGGCTTTTAGTTCCAGCCTTGCTCGTGCTATCAGTCATGCCTGCTCTTAGCTTTTAGCTTGTAGCTTTGCTACCTAGCTTTAGCTTGTAGCATCTAGCCATGCAGTTAGTCATCATTGTTCTTTGAGCGCGGTTCCAGCGTGCCTGCCTGCTGCTACTATGCCACGATGAGAAGGAACACAGCCTAGTCTCGTCAAACTTTATTTCTTTTCTTTTCCGTTTGAGAGTTTCGTGTTCTGAGTTAAGTTTTGTAACGTCGAGTCTCCGAAGCCTGACCTCGGATGCCCGTTCAACTTCGACCAGCGCACACGACTCTGCACTTTCAGCCAACGCCCAACAACCACGGGCTTCCCAAGACGTCACTTCAGAGACTGAACTTCCAGCCAATCAACGACCTCGGGATAGCCCTTTCACCGAGGCTCCTTCTTCACAGGAGATGCAAGTAACTTTACCTCCAGACTGTGACCTTTACCGGTGTGTCTAATATAATTTTAACCTCATTGAGGAACTCAATGCGAGCGCTAATTACGTGATTGATGGTTGTTCATGTTTATGCAATTTAACGTATTGCTGTTAACTTGGGATTCCATATTTCCATTCTCTTAAACTCATCTTTCCCTAACTTTCGACCTTCCTGCAACTTGTGTGAATGTGTGTGTGCGTGCGTTTATGTGTTAGATTAGTTTATATGTCTTAGATTTATCTAATAAACCTTATTCATATTGAAAAGAGAAGTATCTTGTGTTTTGTGCTTACAAGTTAATGTCTTAAACTGCCGATCTTGTTACTGTGCTAATTGATAGTGTTTTCACTATAGTTTGGATATTAGTATCCAGTGCAGATTTGATGTTAAACGGCTCGTTCACTGAATCGCAGGGCGTCTCCGTGAACAGCCGTGAAACAGTGATTCTGTTCAAATTCCCTTTAAAATCTTAAATGATTCCCTTTGAGCTAAATTGACCTGTTTCCCTTACAACTACATTTCAAATATTGCACGGGCCTCTGGAATACTTGATTCTAATTCTGACGTCAGATATTTTTTTGTATAATAACCAATAAAGCATGTTTGACTGTTGTCTTGGACATCCAATTTCCTACACAGTACTGGTTTCATGTCCAATTTGCATTTAGGTCCTGATCACCCCTGTCGGAGTTCATTTTGTTATAATGACAGAATAACTGCACATTATCTCTTACTGATTTTATCTGTCTAATGTTTATGGTCTTTCCATTTTGTGCAGGTAGAGAGGGTGGTGGGCTACTGGTGCAGAAGTTCGTTTTTTGCTCTCTTCCTTGACTCCTGTTAAAAAAAA